>NW_027288563.1:0-209878 GCF_037038585.1 Patagioenas fasciata | reverse complement strand
TAATCTAAACCTAAAATCTAAACCTAACCCCAAATCTAAACCTAACCCCAAATCTAAACCTAAAATCTAAACCTAACCCCAAATCTAAACCTAAAATCTAAACCTAACCCCAAATATAAACCTAAAATCTAAACCTAACCCCAAATCTAAACCTAACCCCAAATCTAAACCTAAAATCTAAACCTAACCCCAAATTTAAACCTAAAATCTAAACCTAACCCCAAATCTAAACCTAAAATCTAAACCTAAAATCTAAACCTAAACCCAAATCTAAACCTAACATCTAAACCTAACCCCAAATCTAAACCTAACCCCAAATCTAAACCTAAAATCTAAACCTAACCCCAAATCTAAACCTAAAATCTAAACCTAACCCTAAATCTAAACCTAACCCCAAATCTAAACCTAAAATCTAAACCTAACCCCAAATCTAAATCTAACCCCAAATCTAAACCTAAAATCTAAACCTAACCCCAAATCTAAACCTAAAATCTAAACCTAACCCTAAATCTAAACCTTACCCCAAATATAAACCTAAAATCTAAACCTAACCCCAAATCTAAACCTAAAATCTAAACCTAACCCCAAATCTAAACCTAAAATCTAAACCTAAAATCTAAACCTAACCCCAAATCTAAACCTAAAATCTAAACCTAACCCCAAATCTAAACCTAACCCCAAATCTAAACCTAAAATCTAAACCTAACCCCAAATCTAAACCTAACCCCAAATCTAAACCTAAAATCTAAACCTAACCCCAAATCTAAACCTAACCCCAAATCCAAACCTAAAATCTAAACCTAACCCCAAATCTAAACCTAACCCCAAATCTAAACCTAAAATCTAAACCTAACCCCAAATTTAAACCTAAAATCTAAACCTAAACACAAATCTAAACCTAAAATCTAAACCTAACCCCAAATCTAAACCTAACCCCAATCTAAACCTAAAATCTAAACCTAACCCGAAATCTAAACCTAACCCCAAATCTAAACCTAAAATCTAAACCTAACCCCAAATCTAAACCTAAAATCTAAACCTAACCCCAAGTCTAAACCTAACCCCAAATCTAAACCTAAAATCTGAACCTAACCCCAAATCCAAACCTAAAATCTAAACCTAACACCAAATCTAAACCTAACCCCAAATCTAAACCTAAAATCTAAACCTAACCCCAAATCTAAACCTAAAATCTAAACCTAACCCCAAATCTAAACCTAACCCCAAATCTAAACCTAAAATCTAAACCTAACCCCAAATCTAAACCTAACCCCATATCTAAACCTAAAATCTAAACCTAACCCCAAATGTAAACCTAAAATCTAAACCTAACCCGAAATCTAAACCTAACCCCAAATCTAAACCTAAAATCTAAACCTAACCCCAAATCTAAACCTAAAATCTAAACCTAACCACAAGTCTAAACCTAACCCCAAATCTAAACCTAAAATCTGAACCTAACCCCAAATCCAAACCTAAAATCTAAACCTAACACCAAATCTAAACCTAACCCCAAATCTAAACCTAAAATCTAAACCTAACCCCAAATCTAAACCTTACCCCAAACATAAACCTAAAATATAAACCTAACCCCAAATCTAAACCTAAAATCTAAACCTAACCCCAAATCTAAATCTAACCCCAAATCTAAACCTAAAATCTAAACCTAACCCCAAATATAAACCTAAAATCTAAACCTAACCCCAAATCTAAACCTAACCCCAAATCTAAACCTAAAATCTAAACCTAACCCCAAATCTAAACCTAACCCCAATCTAAACCTAAAATCTAAACCTAACCCCAAATCTAACCCTAAAATCTAAACCTAACCCCAAATCAAAACCTAACCCCAAAATCTAAACCTAACCCCAAATCTAAACCTAACCCCAAATCTAAACCTAAAATCTAAACCTAACCCCAAATCTAAACCTAAAATCTAAACCTAACCCCAAATCTAAACCTAACCCCAAATCTAAACCTAAATCTAAACCTAACCCCAAATCTAAACCTAAAATCTAAACCTAACCCCAAATCTAAACCTAACCCCATATCTAAACCTAAAATCTAAACCTAACCCCAAATCTAAACCTAAAATCTAAACCTAACCCCAAATCTAAACCTAACCCCAAATCTAAACCTAAAATCTAAACCTAACCCCAAATCTAAACCTAACCCCAAATCTAAACCTAAAATCTAAACCTAACCCCAAATCTAAACCTAAAATCTAAACCTAACCCCAAATCTAAACCTAACCCCAAATGTAAACCTAAAATCTAAACCTAACCCCAAATCTAAGCCTAAACCCAAATCTAAACCTAAAATCTAAACCTAACCCCAAATCTAAACCTAAAATCTAAACCTAACCCCAAATCTAAACCTAACCCCAAATCTAAACCTAAAATGTAAACCTAACCCCAAATCTAAACCTAACCCCAAATCTAAACCTAAAATCTAAACCTAACCCCAAATCTAAACCTAACCCCAAATCTAAACCTAAAATCTAAACCTAACCCCAAATCTAAACCTAAAATCTAAACCTAACCCCAAGTCTAAACCTAACCCCAAATCTAAACCTAAAATCTGAACCTAACCCAAATCCAAACCTAAAATCTAAATCTAACACCAAATCTAAACCTAACCCCAAATCTAAACCTAAAATCTAAACCTAACCCCAAATCTAAACCTAAAATCTAAACCTAACCCCAAATCTAAACCTAACCCCAAATCTAAACCTAAAATCTAAACCTAACCCCAAATCTAAACCTAACCCCATATCTAAACCTAAAATCTAAACCTAACCCCAAATGTAAACCTAAAATCTAAACCTAACCCGAAATCTAAACCTAACCCAAATCTAAACCTAAAATCTAAACCTAACCCCAAATCTAAACCTAAAATCTAAACCTAACCACAAGTCTAAACCTAACCCCAAATCTAAACCTAAAATCTGAACCTAACCCCAAATCCAAACCTAAAATCTAAACCTAACACCAAATCTAAACCTAACCCCAAATCTAAACCTAAAATCTAAACCTAACCCCAAATCTAAACCTTACCTCAAACATAAACCTAAAATATAAACCTAACCCCAAATCTAAACCTAAAATCTAAACCTAACCCCAAATCTAAATCTAACCCCAAATCTAAACCTAAAATCTAAACCTAACCCCAAATATAAACCTAAAATCTAAACCTAACCCCAAATCTAAACCTAACCCCAAATCTAAACCTAAAATCTAAACCTAACCCCAAATCTAAACCTAACCCCAAATCTAAACCTAAAATCTAAACCTAACCCCAAATCTAACCCTAAAATCTAAACCTAACCCCAAATCTAAACCTAACCCCAAATCTAAACCTAAAATCTAAACCTAACCCCAAATCTAAACCTAAAATCTAAACCTAACCCCAAATCTAAACCTAACCCCAAATCTAAACCTAAAATCTAAACCTAACCCCAAATCTAAACCTAAAATCTAAACCTAACCCCAAATCTAAACCTTACCCCATATCTAAACCTAAAATCTAAACCTAACCCCAAATCTAAACCTAAAATCTAAACCTAACCCCAAATCTAAACCTAACCCCAAATCTAAACCTAAAATCTAAACCTAACCCCAAATCTAAACCTAACCCCAAATCTAAACCTAAAATCTAAACCTAACCCCAAATCTAAACCTAAAATCTAAACCTAACCCCAAATCTAAACCTAACCCCAAATGTAAACCTAAAATCTAAACCTAACCCCAAATCTAAGCCTAAACCCAAATCTAAACCTAAAATCTAAACCTAACCCCAAATCTAAACCTAAAATCTAAACCTAACCCCAAATCTAAACCTAACTCCAAATCTAAACCTAAAATGTAAACCTAACCCCAAATCTAAACCTAACCCCAAATCTAAACCTAAAATCTAAACCTAACCCCAAATCTAAACCTAAAATCTAAACCTAACCCCAAATCTAAACCTAACCCCAAATCTAAACCTAAAATCTAAACCTAACCCCAAATCCAAACCTAAAATCTAAACCTAACCCCAAATCTAAACCTAACCCCAAATCTAAACCTAAAATCTAAACCTAACCCCAAATCTAAACCTAAAATCTAAACCTAACCCCAAATCTAAGCCTAACCCCAAATCTAAATCAAATCTAAACCTAAAATCTAAACCTAACCCCAAATCTAAACCTAACCCCAAATCCAAACCTAAAATCTAAACCTAACCCCAAATCTAAACCTAACCCCAAATCTAAACCTAAAATCTAAACCTAACCCCAAATCTAAACCTAAAATCTAAACCTAACCCCAAATCTAAGCCTAACCCCAAATCTAAACCTAAAATCTAAACCTAACCCCAAATCTAAACCTACCCCAAATCTAAACCTAAATCTAAACCTAACCACAAATCTAAACCTAAAATCTAAACCTAACCCCAAATCTAAACCTAACCCCAAATTTAAACCTAAAATCTAAACCTAACCCCAAATCTAAACCTAAAATCTAAACCTAACCCCAAATCTAAACCTAACCCCAAATCTAAACCTAAAATCTAAACCTAACTCCAAATCTAAACCTCAAATCTAAACCTAACCCAAATCTAAACCTAACCCCAAATCTAAACCTAAAATCTAAACCTAACCCCAAATCTAAACCTAACCCCAAATCTAAACCTAAAATCTAAACCTAACCCAAATCTAAACCTAAATCTAAACCTAACCCCAAATCTAAACCTAACCCCAAATCTAAACCTCAAATCTAAACCTAACCCCAAATCTAAACCTAAAATCTAAACCTAACCCCAAATCTAAACCTAACCCCAAATCTAACCCCAAATCTAAACCTAAAATCTAAACCTAACCCCAAATCTAAGCCTAAACCCAAATCTAAACCTAAAATCTAAACCTAACCCCAAATCTAAACCTAAAATCTAAACCTAACCCCAAATCTAAAACTAAAATCTGAACCTAACCCCAAATCTAAACCTAACCCCAAATCTAAACCTAAAATCTAAACCTAACCCCAAATCTAAACCTAAAATCTAAACCTAACCCCAAATCTAAACCTAACCCCAAATCTAAACCTAAAATCTAAACCTAACCCCAAATCTAAACCTAAAATCTAAACCTAACCCCAAATCAAAACCTAACCCCAAATCTAAACCTAAATCTAAACCTAACCCCAAATCTAAACCTAAAATCTAAACCTAACCCCAAATCTAAACCTAACACCAAATCTAAACCTACAAATCTAAACCTAACCCCAATCTAAACCTAACCCCAAATATAAACCTAAAATCTAAACCTAACCCCAAATCTAAACCTAAAATCTAAACCTAACCCCAAATCTAAACCTCAAATCTAAACCTAACCCCAAATCTAAACCTCAAATCTAAACCTAACCCCAAATCTAAACCTAACCCCAAATCTAAACCTAAAATCTAAACCTAACCCCAAATCTAAACCTCAAATCTAAACCTAACCCCCAAATCTAAACCTAACCCCAAATCTAAACCTAAAATCTAAACCTAACCCCAAATCTAAACCTAACCCCAAATCTAAACCTAAAATCTAAACCTAAAATCTAAACCTAACCCCAAATCTATACCTAACCCCAAATCTAAACCTAAAATCTAAACCTAACCCCAAATCTAAACCTAACCCCAAATCTAAACCTAAAATCTAAACCTAACCCCAAATCTAAACCTAAAATCTAAACCTAACCCCAAATCTAAACATAACCCCAAATCTAAACCTAAAATCTAAACCTACCCCAAATCTAAACCTAACCCCAAATCAAAACCTAAAATCTAAACCTAACCCCAAATCTAAACCTAAATCTAAACCTAAATCTAAACCTAACCCCAAATCTAATCTAAAATCTAAACCTAACCCCAAATCTAAACCTAAAATCTAAACCTAACCCCAAATCTAAACCTAACCCCAAATCTAAACCTAAAATCTAAACCTAACCCCAAATCTAAACCTAACCCCAAACTAAACCTAAAATCTAAACCTAACCCCAAATCTAAACCTAACCCCAAATCTAACCTAAAATCTAAACCTAACCCCAAATCTAAACCTAACCCCATATCTAAGCCTAAACCCAAATCTAAACCTAAAATCTAAACCTAACCCCAAATCTAAAACCTAACCCCAAATCTAAACCTAAAAACTAAACCTAACCCCAAATCTAAACCTAAAATCTAAACCTAACCCCAAATCTAAACCTAACCCCAAATCTAAACCTAAAATCTAAACCTAACCCCAAATCTAAACCTAAAATCTAAACCTAACCCCAAATCTAAACCTAAAATCTAAACCTAACCCCAAATCTAAACCTAACCCCAAATCTAAATCTAAAATCTAAACCTAACCCCAAATCTAAACCTAAAATCTAAACCTAACCCCAAATCTAAACCTAACCCCAAATCTAAACCTAAAATCTAAACCTAACCCCAAATCTAAACCTAACCCCAAATCTAAACCTAAAATCTAAACCTAACCCCAAATCTAAACCTAACCCCAAATCTAAACCTAAAATCTAAACCTAACCCAAATCTAAACCTAAAAACTAAACCTAACCCCAAATCTAAACCTAACCCCATATCTAAGCCTAAACCCAAATCTAAACCTAAATCTAAACCTAACCCCAAATCTAAACCTAACCCCAAGTCTAATACTAAAATCTAAACCTAACCCCAAATCTAAACCTAAAATCTAAACCTAACCCCAAATCTAAACCTAACCCCAAATCTAAACCTAAAATCTAAACCTAACCCCAAATCTAAACCTAACCCCAAATCTAAACCTAAAATCTAAACCTAACCCCAAATCTAAACCTAAAATCTAAACCTAACCCCAAATCTAAACCTAACCCCAAATCTAAACCTAAAATCTAAACCTAACCCCAAATCTAAACCTAAAATCTAAACCTAACCCCAAATCTAAACCTAACCCCAAATCTAAACCTAAAATCTAAACCTAACCCCAAATCTAAACCTAAAATCTAAACCTAACCCCAAATCTAAACCTAACCCCAAATCTAAACCTAAAATCTAAACCTAACCCCAAATCTAAGCCTAACCCCAAATCTAAACCTAAAATCTAAACCCAACCCCAAATCTAAACCTAACCCCAAATCTAAATCTAAAATCTAAACCTAACCCCAAATTTAAACCTTACCCCAAATATAAACCTAAAATCTAAACCTAACCCCAAATCTAAACCTAAAATCTAAACCTAACCCCAAATCTAAACCTCAAATCTAAACCTAACCCCAAATCTAAACCTCAAATCTAAACCTAACCCCAAATCTAAACCTAACCCCAAATCTAAACCTAAAATCTAAACCTAACCCCAAATCTAAACCTAACCCCATATCTAAACCTAAAATCTAAACCTAACCCCAAATCTAAACCTAAAATCTAAACCTAACCCCAAATCTAAACCTAAAATCTAAACCTAACCCCCAAATCTAAACCTAAAATCTAAACCTAAAATCTAAACCTAACCCCAAATCTAAACCTAAAATCTAAACCTAAAATCTAAACCTAACCCCAAATCTAAACCTAAAATCTAAACCTTACCCCAAATATAAACCTAAAATCTAAACCTAACCCCAAATCTAAACCTAACCCCATATCTAAACCTAAAATCTAAACCTAACCCCAAATCTAAACCTAAAATCTAAACCTAAAATCTAAACCTAACCCAAATCTAACCTAAAATCTAAACCTAACCCCAAATCTAAACCTAACCCCAAATCTAAACCTAAAATCTAAACCTAAACCCCAAATCTAAACCTAACCCCAAATCTAAACCTAACCCCAAATCTAAACCTAAAATCTAAACCTAACCCCAAATCTAAACCTAAAATCTAAACCTAACCCCAAATCTAAACCTAACCCCAAATTAAACCTAAAATCTAAACCTAACCCCAAATCTAAGCCTAAACCCAAATCTAAACCTAAAATCTAAACCTAACCCCAAATCTAAACCTAAAATCTAAACCTAACCCCAAATCTAAACCTAACCCCAAATCTAAACCTAAAACCTAAACCTAACCCCAAATCTAAACCTAAAATCTAAACCTAACCCCAAATCTAAACCTAAAATCTAAACCTAACCCCAAATCTAAACCTAACCCCAAATCTAAACCTAAAATCTAAACCTAACCCTAAATCTAAACCTAAAATCTAAACCTAACCCCAAATCTAAACCTAACCCCAAATCTAAACCTAAAATCTAAACCTAACCCCAAATCTAAGCCTAACCCCAAATCTAAACCTAAAATCTAAACCTAACCCTAAATCTAAACCTAACCCCAAATCTAAACCTAAAATCTAAACCTAACCCCAAATCTAAACCTTACCCCAAATATAAACCTAAAATCTAAACCTAACCCCAAATCTAAACCTAAAATCTAAACCTAACCCCAAATCTAAACCTAACCCCAAATCTAAACCTCAAATCTAAACCTAACCCCAAATCTAAACCTAACCCCAAATCTAAACCTAACTCCAAATCTAAACCTAAAATCTAAACCTAACCCCAAATCTAAACCTGAAATCTAAACCTAACCCCAAATCTAAACCTAAAATCTAAACCTAACCCCAAATCTAAACCTAACCCCAAATCTAAACCTAAAATCTAAACCTAACCCCAAATCTAAACCTAAAATCTAAACCTAACCCCAAATCTAAACCTAACCCCAAATCTAAACCTGAAATCTAAACCTAACCCCAAACTAAACCTAAAATCTAAACCTAACCCCAAATCTAAACCTAACCCCAAATCTAAACCTAAAATCTGAACCTAACCCCAAATCTAAACCTAACCCCAAATCTAAACCTAAAATCTAAACCTAACCCCAAATCTAAACCTAAAATCTAAACCTAACCCCAAATCTAAACCTAACCCCAAATCTAAACCTGAAATCTAAACCTAACCCCAAATCTAAACCTAAAATCTAAACCTAACCCCAAATCTAAGCCTAACCCCAAATCTAAACCTAAAATCTAAACCTAACCCCAAATCTAAGCCTAACCCCAAATCTAAACCTAAAATCTAAACCTAACCCCAAATCTAAACCTAACCCCAAATCTAAACCTAAAATCTAAACCTAACCCCAAATCTAAACCTTACCCCAAATATAAACCTAAAATCTAAACCTAACCCCAAATCTAAACCTAAAATCTAAACCTAACCCCAAATCTAAACCTAAAATCTAAACCTAACCCCAAATCTAAACCTAACCCCCAAATCTAAACCTAAAATCTAAACCTAACCCCAAATCTAAACCTCAAATCTAAACCTAACCCCAAATCTAAACCTAACCCCAAATCTAAACCTAAAATCTAAACCTAACCCCAAATCTAAACCTCAAATCTAAACCTAACCCCAAATCTAAACCTAACCCCAAATCTAAACCTAAAATCTAAACCTAACCCCAAATCTAAACCTAACCCCAAATCTAAACCTAAAATCTAAACCTAACCCCAAATCTAAACCTAAAATCTAAACCTAACCCCAAATCTAAACCTAACCCCAAATCTAAACCTCAAATCTAAACCTAACCCCAAATCTAAACCTAAAATCTAAACCTAACCCCAAATCTAAACCTAACCCCAAATCTAAACCTAAAATCTAAACCTAACCCCAAATCTAAACCTGAAATCTAAACCTAACCCCAAATCTAAACCTAAAATCTTAACCTAACCCCAAATCTAAACCTAACCCCAAATCTAAACCTAAAATCTAAACCTAACCCCAAATCTAAACCTAAAATCTAAACCTAACCCCAAATCTAAACCTAACCCCAAATCTAAACCTAAAATCTAAACCTAACCCCAAATCTAAACCTAAAATCTAAACCTAACCCCAAATCTAAACCTAACCCCCAAATCTAAACCTAAAATCTGAACCTAACCCCAAATCTAAACCTAACCCCAAATCTAAACCTAAAATCTAAACCTAACCCCAAATCTAAACCTAAAATCTAAACCTAACCCCAAATCTAAACCTAACCCCAAATCTAAACCTAAAATCTAAACCTAACCCCAAATCTAAGCCTAACCCCAAATCTAAACCTAAAATCTAAACCTAACCCCAAATCTAAACCTAACCCCAAATCTAAACCTAAAATCTAAACCTAACCCCAAATCTAAACCTAAAATCTAAACCTAACCCCAAATCTAAACCTAACCCCAAATCTAAACCTAGAATCTAAACCTAACCCCAAATCTAAACCTTACCCCCAAATATAAACCTAAAATCTAAACCTAACCCCAAATCTAAACCTAAAATCTAAACCTAACCCCAAATCTAAACCTCAAATCTAAACCTAACCCCAAATCTAAACCTCAAATCTAAACCTAACCCCAAATCTAAACCTAACCCCAAATCTAAACCTAAAATCTAAACCTAACCCCAAATCTAAACCTCAAATCTAAACCTAACCCCAAATCTAAACCTAACCCCAAATCTAAACCTAAAATCTAAACCTAACCCCAAATCTAAACCTAACCCCAAATCTAAACCTAAAATCTAAACCTAAAATCTAAACCTAACCCCAAATCTATACCTAACCCCAAATCTAAACCTAACCCCAAATCTAAACCTAACCCCAAATCTAAACCTAAAATCTAAACCTAACCCCAATCTAAACCTCAAATCTAAACCTAACCCCAAATCTAAACCTCAAATCTAAACCTAACCCCAAATCTAAACCTAACCCCAAATCTAAACCTAAAATCTAAACCTAACCCCAAATCTAAACCTAAAATCTAAACCTAACCCCAAATCTAAACCTAACCCCAAATCTAAACCTAAAATCTAAACCTAACCCCAAATCTAAACCTAACCCCAAATCTAAACCTAAAATCTAAACCTAACCCCAAATCTAAACCTAAAATCTAAACCTAACCCCAAATATAAACCTAAAATCTAAACCTAACCCCAAATCTAAACCTAACCCCCAAATCTAAACCTAAAATCTAAACCTAACCCCAAATATAAACCTAAAATCTAAACCTAACCCCAAATCTAACCTAACCCCAAATCTAAACCTAAAATCTAAACCTAACCCCAAATCTAAACCTAAAATCTAAACCTAACCCCAAATCTAAACCTAAAATCTAAACCTAACCCCAAATCTAAGCCTAACCCCAAATCTAAACCTAAAATCTAAACCTAACCCCAAATCTAAACCTAACCCCAAATCTAAACCTAAAATCTAAACCTACCCCAAATCTAAACCTAAAATCTAAACCTAAAATCTAAACCTAACACCAAATCTAAACCTAAAATCTAAACCTAACCCCAAATCTAAACCTAACCCCAAATCTAAACCTAAAATCTAAACCTAACTTCAATTTAAACCTAAAATCTAAACCTAACCCCAAATCTAAACCTAAAATCTAAACCTAAAATCTAAACCTAAACCCAAATCTAAACCTAACATCTAAACCTAACCCCAAATCTAAACCTAACCCCAAATCTAAACCTAAAATCTAAACCTAACCCCAAATCTAAACCTAAAATCTAAACCTAACCCTAAATCTAAACCTAACCCCAAATCTAAACCTAAAATCTAAACCTAACCCCAAATCTAAATCTAACCCCAAATCTAAACCTAAAATCTAAACCTAACCCCAAATCTAAATCTAACCCCATATATAAACCTAAAATCTAAACCTAACCCCAAATCTAAACCTAAAATCTAAACCTAACCCCAAATCTAAACCTAACCCCAAATCTAAACCTAAAATCTAAACCTAACCCCAAATCTAAACCTAACCCCAAATATAAACCTAAAATCTAAACCTAACCCCAAATCTAAACCTAAAATCTAAACCTAACCCCAAATCTAAACCTAAAATCTAAACCTAAAATCTAAACCTAACCCCAAATCTAAACCTAAAATCTAAACCTAACCCCAAATCTAAACCTAACCCCAAATCTAAACCTAAAATCTAAACCTAACCCCAAATCTAAACCTAACCCCAAATCTAAACCTAAAATCTAAACCTAACCCCAAATCTAAACCTAACCCCAAATCCAAACCTAAAATCTAAACCTAACCCCAAATCTAAACCTAACCCCAAATCTAAACCTAAAATCTAAACCTAACCCCAAATTTAAACCTAAAATCTAAACCTAAACACAAATCTAAACCTAAAATCTAAACCTAACCCCAAATCTAAACCTAACCCCAAATCTAAACCTAAAATCTAAACCTAACCCGAAATCTAAACCTAACCCCAAATCTAAACCTAAAATCTAAACCTAACCCCAAATCTAAACCTAAAATCTAAACCTAACCCCAAGTCTAAACCTAACCCCAAATCTAAACCTAAAATCTGAACCTAACCCCAAATCCAAACCTAAAATCTAAACCTAACACCAAATCTAAACCTAACCCCAAATCTAAACCTAAAATCTAAACCTAACCCCAAATCTAAACCTAAAATCTAAACCTAACCCCAAATCTAAACCTAACCCCAAATCTAAACCTAAAATCTAAACCTAACCCCAAATCTAAACCTAACCCCATATCTAAACCTAAAATCTAAACCTAACCCCAAATGTAAACCTAAAATCTAAACCTAACCCGAAATCTAAACCTAACCCCAAATCTAAACCTAAAATCTAAACCTAACCCCAAATCTAAACCTAAAATCTAAACCTAACCACAAGTCTAAACCTAACCCCAAATCTAAACCTAAAATCTGAACCTAACCCCAAATCCAAACCTAAAATCTAAACCTAACCCCAAATCTAAACCTAAAATCTAAACCTAACCCCAAATTTAAACCTAAAATCTAAACCTAAACACAAATCTAAACCTAAAATCTAAACCTAACCCCAAATCTAAACCTAACCCCAAATCTAAACCTAAAATCTAAACCTAACCCGAAATCTAAACCTAACCCCAAATCTAAACCTAAAATCTAAACCTAACCCCAAATCTAAACCTAAAATCTAAACCTAACCCCAAGTCTAAACCTAACCCCAAATCTAAACCTAAAATCTGAACCTAACCCCAAATCCAAACCTAAAATCTAAACCTAACACCAAATCTAAACCTAACCCCAAATCTAAACCTAAAATCTAAACCTAACCCCAAATCTAAACCTAAAATCTAAACCTAACCCCAAATCTAAACCTAACCCCAAATCTAAACCTAAAATCTAAACCTAACCCCAAATCTAAACCTAACCCCATATCTAAACCTAAAATCTAAACCTAACCCCAAATGTAAACCTAAAATCTAAACCTAATCCGAAATCTAAACCTAACCCCAAATCTAAACCTAAAATCTAAACCTAACCCCAAATCTAAACCTAAAATCTAAACCTAACCACAAGTCTAAACCTAACCCCAAATCTAAACCTAAAATCTGAACCTAACCCCAAATCCAAACCTAAAATCTAAACCTAACACCAAATCTAAACCTAACCCCAAATCTAAACCTAAAATCTAAACCTAACCCCAAATCTAAACCTTACCCCAAACATAAACCTAAAATATAAACCTAACCCCAAATCTAAACCTAAAATCTAAACCTAACCCCAAATCTAAACCTAACCCCAAATCTAAACCTAAAATCTAAACCTAACCCCAAATCTAAACCTAAAATCTAAACCTAACCCCAAATCTAACCCTAAAATCTAAACCTAACCCCAAATCTAAACCTAACCCCAAATCTAAACCTAAAATCTAAACCTAACCCCAAATCTAAACCTAAAATCTAAACCTAACCCCAAATCTAAACCTAAAATCTAAACCTAACCCCAAATCTAAACCTAAAATCTAAACCTAACCCCAAATCTAAACCTAACCCCATATCTAAACCTAAAATCTAAACCTAACCCCAAATCTAAACCTAAAATCTAAACCTAACCCCAAATCTAAACCTAACCCCAAATCTAAACCTAACCCCAAATCTAAACCTAAAATCTAAACCTAACCCCAAATCTAAACCTAAAATCTAAACCTAACCCCAAATCTAAACCTAACCCCAAATGTAAACCTAAAATCTAAACCTAACCCCAAATCTAAGCCTAAACCCAAATCTAAACCTAAAATCTAAACCTAACCCCAAATCTAAACCTAAAATCTAAACCTAACCCCAAATCTAAACCTAACCCCAAATCTAAACCTAAAATCTAAACCTAACCCCAAATCTAAACCTAACCCCAAATCTAAACCTAAAATCTAAACCTAACCCCAAATCTAAACCTAAAATCTAAACCTAACCCCAAATCTAAACCTAAAATCTAAACCTAACCCCAAATCCAAACCTAAAATCTAAACCTAACCCCAAATCTAAACCTAACCCCAAATCTAAACCTAAAATCTAAACCTAACCCCAAATCTAAACCTAAAATCTAAACCTAACCCCAAATCTAAGCCTAACCCCAAATCTAAACCTAAAATCTAAACCTAACCCCAAATCTAAACCTAACCCCAAATCTAAACCTAAAATCTAAACCTAACCCCAAATCTAAACCTTACCCCAAATCTAAACCTAAAATCTAAACCTAACCACAAATCTAAACCTAAAATCTAAACCTAACCCCAAATCTAAACCTAACCCCAAATTTAAACCTAAAATCTAAACCTAACCCCAAATCTAAACCTCAAATCTAAACCTAACCCCAAATCTAAACCTAACCCCAAATCTAAACCTAAAATCTAAACCTAACCCCAAATCTAAACCTCAAATCTAAACCTAACCCCAAATCTAAACCTAAAATCTAAACCTAACCCCAAATCTAAACCTAACCCCAAATCTAAACCTAAAATCTAAACCTAACCCCAAATCTAAACCTAAAATCTAAACCTAACCCCAAATCTAAACCTAACCCCAAATCTAAACCTCAAATCTAAACCTAACCCCAAATCTAAACCTAAAATCTAAACCTAACCCCAAATCTAAACCTAACCCCAAATCTAACCCCAAATCTAAACCTAAAATCTAAACCTAACCCCAAATCTAAGCCTAAACCCAAATCTAAACCTAAAATCTAAACCTAACCCCAAATCTAAACCTAAAATCTAAACCTAACCCCAAATCTAAACCTAACCCCAAATCTAAACCTAAAATCTGAACCTAACCCCAAATCTAAACCTAACCCCAAATCTAAACCTAAAATCTAAACCTAACCCCAAATCTAAACCTAAAATCTAAACCTAACCCCAAATCTAAACCTAACCCCAAATCTAAACCTAAAATCTAAACCTAACCCCAAATCTAAACCTAAAATCTAAACCTAACCCCAAATCTAAACCTAACCCCAAATCTAAACCTAAAATCTAAACCTAACCCCAAATCTAAACCTAACCCCAAATCTAAACCTAAAATCTAAACCTAACCCCAAATCTAAACCTTACCCCAAATATAAACCTAAAATCTAAACCTAACCCCAAATCTAAACCTAAAATCTAAACCTAACCCCAAATCTAAACCTCAAATCTAAACCTAACCCCAAATCTAAACCTCAAATCTAAACCTAACCCCAAATCTAAACCTAAAATCTAAACCTAACCCCAAATCTAAACCTCAAATCTAAACCTAACCCCAAATCTAAACCTAACCCCAAATCTAAACCTAAAATCTAAACCTAACCCCAAATCTAAACCTAACCCCAAATCTAAACCTAAAATCTAAACCTAAAATCTAAACCTAACCCCAAATCTATACCTAACCCCAAATCTAAACCTAAAATCTAAACCTAACCCCAAATCTAAACCTAACCCCAAATCTAAACCTAAAATCTAAACCTAACCCCAAATCTAAACCTAAAATCTAAACCTAACCCCAAATCTAAACATAACCCCAAATCTAAACCTAAAATCTAAACCTAACCCCAAATCTAAACCTAACCCCAAATCTAAACCTAAAATCTAAACCTAACCCCAAATCTAAACCTAAAATCTAAACCTAAAATCTAAACCTAACCCCAAATCTAAATCTAAAATCTAAACCTAACCCCAAATCTAAACCTAAAATCTAAACCTAACCCCAAATCTAAACCTAACCCCAAATCTAAACCTAAAATCTAAACCTAACCCCAAATCTAAACCTAACCCCAAATCTAAACCTAAAATCTAAACCTAACCCCAAATCTAAACCTAACCCCAAATCTAAACCTAAAATCTAAACCTAACCCCAAATCTAAACCTAACCCCATATCTAAGCCTAAACCCAAATCTAAACCTAAAATCTAAACCTAACCCCAAATCTAAACCTAACCCCAAATCTAAACCTAAAATCTAAACCTAACCCCAAATCTAAACCTAAAATCTAAACCTAACCCCAAATCTAAACCTAACCCCAAATCTAAACCTAAAATCTAAACCTAACCCCAAATCTAAACCTAAAATCTAAACCTAACCCCAAATCTAAACCTAACCTAAAATCTAAACCTAAAATCTAAACCTAACCCCAAATCTAAACCTAAAATCTAAACCTAACCCCAAATCTAAACCTAACCCCAAATCTAAATCTAAAATCTAAACCTAACCCCAAATCTAAACCTAAAATCTAAACCTAACCCCAAATCTAAACCTAACCCCAAATCTAAACCTAAAATCTAAACCTAACCCCAAATCTAAACCTAACCCCAAATCTAAACCTAAAATCTAAACCTAACCCCAAATCTAAACCTAACCCCAAATCTAAACCTAAAATCTAAACCTAACCCCAAATCTAAACCTAAAATCTAAACCTAACCCCAAATCTAAACCTAACCCCATATCTAAGCCTAAACCCAAATCTAAACCTAAAATCTAAACCTAACCCCAAATCTAATCCTAAAATCTAAACCTAACCCCAAATCTAAACCTAAAATCTAAACCTAACCCCAAATCTAAACCTAACCCCAAATCTAAACCTAAAATCTAAACCTAACCCCAAATCTAAACCTAACCCCAAATCTAAACCTAAAATCTAAACCTAACCCCAAATCTAAACCTAAAATCTAAACCTAACCCCAAATCTAAACCTAAAATCTAAACCTAACCCCAAATCTAAACCTAACCCCAAATCTAAACCTAAAATCTAAACCTAACCCCAAATCTAAACCTAAAATCTAAACCTAACCCCAAATCTAAACCTAACCCCAAATCTAAACCTAAAATCTAAACCTAACCCCAAATCTAAGCCTAACCCCAAATCTAAACCTAAAATCTAAACCCAACCCCAAATCTAAACCTAACCCCAAATCTAAATCTAAAATCTAAACCTAACCCCAAATTTAAACCTTACCCCAAATATAAACCTAAAATCTAAACCTAACCCCAAATCTAAACCTAAAATCTAAACCTAACCCCAAATCTAAACCTCAAATCTAAACCTAACCCCAAATCTAAACCTAACCCCAAATCTAAACCTAAAATCTAAACCTAACCCCAAATCTAAACCTAACCCCATATCTAAACCTAAAATCTAAACCTAACCCCAAATCTAAACCTAAAATCTAAACCTAACCCCAAATCTAAACCTAAAATCTAAACCTAACCCCAAATCTAAACCTAAAATCTAAACCTAAAATCTAAACCTAACCCCAAATCTAAACCTAAGATCTAAACCTAACCCCAAATCTAAACCTAAAATCTAAACCTAACCCCAAATCTAAACCTAACCCCATATCTAAACCTAAAATCTAATCCTAACCCCAAATCTAAACCTAAAATCTAAACCTAACCCCAAATGTAAACCTAACCCCAAATCTAAACCTAAAATCTAAACCTAACCCCAAATCTAAACCTAACCCCAAATCTAAACCTAAAATCTAAACCTAACCCCAAATCTAAACCTAAAACCTAAACCTAACACCATATCTAAACCTAACCCCAAATCTAAACCTAAAATCTAAACCTAACCCCAAATCTAAACCTAAAATCTAAACCTAACCCCAAATCTAAACCTAACCCCAAATCTAAACCTAAAATCTAAACCTAACCCCAAATCTAAACCTAACCCCAAATCTAAACCTAAAATCTAAACCTAACCCCAAATCTAAACCTAAAATCTAAACCTAACCCCAAATCTAAACCTAAAATCTAAACCTAACCCCAAATCTAAACCTAACCCCAAATCTAAACCTAAAATCTAAACCTAACCCCAAATCTAAGCCTAAACCCAAATCTAAACCTAAAATCTAAACCTAACCCCAAATCTAAACCTAACCCCAAATCTAAACCTAAAATCTAAACCTAACCCCAAATCTAAACCTAACCCCAAATCTAAACCTAAAATCTAAACCTAACCCCAAATCTAAACCTAACCCCAAATCTAAACCTCAAATCTAAACCTAATCCCAAATCTAAACCTAACCCCAAATCTAAACCTAAAATCTAAACCTAACCCCAAAGCTAAACCTAAAATCTAAATCTAACCCCAAATCTAAACCTAACCCCAAATCTAAACCTAAAATCTAAACCTAACCCCAAATCTAAACCTAAAATCTAAACCTAACCCCAAATCTAAACCTAACCCCAAACCTAAACCTAAAATCTAAACCTAACCCCAAATCTAAGCCTAACCCTAAATCTAAACCTAAAATCTAAACCTAACCCCAAATCTAAACCTAACCCCAAATCTAAACCTAAAATCTAAACCTAACCCCAAATCTAAACCTAAAATCTAAACCTAATCCCAAATCTAAGCCTAAACCCAAATCTAAACCTAAAATCTAAACCTAACCCCAAATCTAAACCTAACCCCAAATCTAAACCTAAAATCTAAACCTAACCCCAAATCTAAACCTAAAATCTAAACCTAACCCCAAATCTAAACCTAACCCCAAATCTAAACCTAAAATCTAAACCTAACCCCAAATCTAAACCTAACCCCAAATCTAAACCTAAAATCTAAACCTAACCCCAAATCTAAACCTAAAATCTAAACCTAACCCCAAATCTAAACCTAACCCCAAATCTAAACCTAAAATCTAAACCTAACCCCAAATCTAAACCTAAAATCTAAACCTAACCCCAAATCTAAACCTAACCCCAAATCTAAACCTAAAATCTAAACCTAACCCCAAATCTAAACCTTACCCCAAATCTAAACCTAAAATCTAAACCTAACCACAAATCTAAACCTAAAATCTAAACCTAACCCCAAATCTAAACCTAACCCGAAATTTAAACCTAAAATCTAAACCTAACCCCAAATCTAAACCTCAAATCTAAACCTAACCCCAAATCTAAACCTAACCCCAAATCTAAACCTAAAATCTAAACCTAACCCCAAATCTAAACCTCAAATCTAAACCTAACCCCAAATTTAAACCTAACCCCAAATCTAAACCTAAAATCTAAACCTAACCCCAAATCTAAACCTAACCCCAAATCTAAACCTAAAATCTAAACCTAACCCCAAATCTAAACCTAAAATCTAAACCTAACCCCAAATCTAAACCTAACCCCAAATCTAAACCTCAAATCTAAACCTAACCCCAAATCTAAACCTAAAATCTAAACCTAACCCCAAATCTAAACCTAACCCCAAATCTAACCCCAAATCTAAACCTAAAATCTAAACCTAACCCCAAATCTAAGCCTAAACCCAAATCTAAACCTAAAATCTAAACCTAACCCCAAATCTAAACCTAAAATCTAAACCTAACCCCAAATCTAAACCTAACCCCAAATCTAAACCTAAAATCTGAACCTAACCCCAAATCTAAACCTAACCCCAAATCTAAACCTAAAATCTAAACCTAACCCCAAATCTAAACCTAAAATCTAAACCTAACCCCAAATCTAAACCTAACCCCAAATCTAAACCTAAAATCTAAACCTAACCCCAAATCTAAACCTAAAATCTAAACCTAACCCCAAATCTAAACCTAACCCCAAATCTAAACCTAAAATCTAAACCTAACCCCAAATCTAAACCTAAAATCTAAACCTAACCCCAAATCTAAACCTAACCCCAAATCTAAACCTAAAATCTAAACCTAACCCCAAATCTAAACCTTACCCCAAATATAAACCTAAAATCTAAACCTAACCCCAAATCTAAACCTAAAATCTAAACCTAACCCCAAATCTAAACCTCAAATCTAAACCTAACCCCAAATCTAAACCTCAAATCTAAACCTAACCCCAAATCTAAACCTAACCCCAAATCTAAACCTAAAATCTAAACCTAACCCCAAATCTAAACCTCAAATCTAAACCTAACCCCAAATCTAAACCTAACCCCAAATCTAAACCTCAAATCTAAACCTAACCCCAAATCTAAACCTAACCCCAAATCTAAACCTAAAATCTAAACCTAAAATCTAAACCTAACCCCAAATCTATACCTAACCCCAAATCTAAACCTAAAATCTAAACCTAACCCCAAATCTAAACCTAACCCCAAATCTAAACCTAAAATCTAAACCTAACCCCAAATCTAAACCTAAAATCTAAACCTAACCCCAAATCTAAACATAACCCCAAATCTAAACCTAAAATCTAAACCTAACCCCAAATCTAAACCTAACCCCAAATCTAAACCTAACCCCAAATCTAAACCTAACCCCAAATCTAAACCTAAAATCTAAACCTAAAATCTAAACCTAACCCCAAATCTAAATCTAAAATCTAAACCTAACCCCAAATCTAAACCTAAAATCTAAACCTAACCCCAAATCTAAACCTAACCCCAAATCTAAACCTAAAATCTAAACCTAACCCCAAATCTAAACCTAACCCCAAATCTAAACCTAAAATCTAAACCTAACCCCAAATCTAAACCTAACCCCAAATCTAAACCTAAAATCTAAACCTAACCCCAAATCTAAACCTAACCCCATATCTAAGCCTAAACCCAAATCTAAACCTAAAATCTAAACCTAACCCCAAATCTAAACCTAACCCCAAATCTAAACCTAAAATCTAAACCTAACCCCAAATCTAAACCTAAAATCTAAACCTAACCCCAAATCTAAACCTAACCCCAAATCTAAACCTAAAATCTAAACCTAACCCCAAATCTAAACCTAAAATCTAAACCTAACCCCAAATCTAAACCTAACCTAAAATCTAAACCTAAAATCTAAACCTAACCCCAAATCTAAACCTAAAATCTAAACCTAACCCCAAATCTAAACCTAACCCCAAATCTAAATCTAAAATCTAAACCTAACCCCAAATCTAAACCTAAAATCTAAACCTAACCCCAAATCTAAACCTAACCCCAAATCTAAACCTAAAATCTAAACCTAACCCCAAATCTAAACCTAACCCCAAATCTAAACCTAAAATCTAAACCTAACCCCAAATCTAAACCTAACCCCAAATCTAAACCTAAAATCTAAACCTAACCCCAAATCTAAACCTAAAATCTAAACCTAACCCCAAATCTAAACCTAACCCCATATCTAAGCCTAAACCCAAATCTAAACCTAAAATCTAAACCTAACCCCAAATCTAAACCTAACCCCAAATCTAATCCTAAAATCTAAACCTAACCCCAAATCTAAACCTAAAATCTAAACCTAACCCCAAATCTAAACCTAACCCCAAATCTAAACCTAAAATCTAAACCTAACCCCAAATCTAAACCTAACCCCAAATCTAAACCTAAAATCTAAACCTAACCCCAAATCTAAACCTAAAATCTAAACCTAACCCCAAATCTAAACCTAACCCCAAATCTAAACCTAAAATCTAAACCTAACCCCAAATCTAAACCTAAAATCTAAACCTAACCCCAAATCTAAACCTAACCCCAAATCTAAACCTAAAATCTAAACCTAACCCCAAATCTAAACCTAAAATCTAAACCTAACCCCAAATCTAAACCTAACCCCAAATCTAAACCTAAAATCTAAACCTAACCCCAAATCTAAGCCTAACCCCAAATCTAAACCTAAAATCTAAACCCAACCCCAAATCTAAACCTAACCCCAAATCTAAATCTAAAATCTAAACCTAACCCCAAATTTAAACCTTACCCCAAATATAAACCTAAAATCTAAACCTAACCCCAAATCTAAACCTAAAATCTAAACCTAACCCCAAATCTAAACCTCAAATCTAAACCTAACCCCAAATCTAAACCTAACCCCAAATCTAAACCTAAAATCTAAACCTAACCCCAAATCTAAACCTAACCCCATATCTAAACCTAAAATCTAAACCTAACCCCAAATCTAAACCTAAAATCTAAACCTAACCCCAAATCTAAACCTAAAATCTAAACCTAACCCCAAATCTAAACCTAAAATCTAAACCTAAAATCTAAACCTAACCCCAAATCTAAACCTAAGATCTAAACCTAACCCCAAATCTAAACCTAAAATCTAAACCTAACCCCAAATCTAAACCTAACCCCATATCTAAACCTAAAATCTAATCCTAACCCCAAATCTAAACCTAAAATCTAAACCTAACCCCAAATCTAAACCTAACCCCAAATCTAAACCTAAAATCTAAACCTAACCCCAAATCTAAACCTAACCCCAAATCTAAACCTAAAATCTAAACCTAACCCCAAATCTAAACCTAAAACCTAAACCTAACACCATATCTAAACCTAACCCCAAATCTAAACCTAAAATCTAAACCTAACCACAAATCTAAACCTAAAATCTAAACCTAACCCCAAATCTAAACCTAACCCCAAATCTAAACCTAAAATCTAAACCTAACCCCAAATCTAAACCTAACCCCAAATCTAAACCTAAAATCTAAACCTAACCCCAAATCTAAACCTAAAATCTAAACCTAACCCCAAATCTAAACCTAAAATCTAAACCTAACCCCAAATCTAAACCTAACCCCAAATCTAAACCTAAAATCTAAACCTAACCCCAAATCTAAGCCTAAACCCAAATCTAAACCTAAAATCTAAACCTAACCCCAAATCTAAACCTAACCCCAAATCTAAACCTAAAATCTAAACCTAACCCCAAATCTAAACCTAACCCCAAATCTAAACCTAAAATCTAAACCTAACCCCAAATCTAAACCTAACCCCAAATCTAAACCTCAAATCTAAACCTAATCCCAAATCTAAACCTAAAACCTAAACCTAACCCCATATCTAAACCTAACCCCAAATCTAAAACTAAAATCTAAACCTAACCCCAAATCTAAACCTAAAATCTAAACCTAACCCCAAATCTAAACCTAACCCCAAATCTAAACCTAAAATCTAAACCTAACCCCAAATCTAAACCTAAAATCTAAACCTAACCCCAAATCTAAACCTAACCCCAAATCTAAACCTAAAATCTAAACCTAACCCCAAATCTAAGCCTAACCCCAAATCTAAACCTAAAATCTAAACCTAAAATCTAAACCTAACCCCAAATCTAAACCTAAAATCTAAACCTAACCCCAAATCTAAACCTAACCCCAAATCTAAACCTAAAATCTAAACCTAACCCCAAATCTAAACCTAAAATCTAAACCTAACCCCAAATCTAAACCTAAAATCTAAACCTAACCCCAAATCTAAGCCTAAACCCAAATCTAAACCTAAAATCTAAACCTAACCCCAAATCTAAACCTAACCCCAAATCTAAACCTAAAATCTAAACCTAACCCCAAATCTAAACCTAAAATCTAAACCTAACCCCAAATCTAAACCTAACCCCAAATCTAAACCTAAAATCTAAACCTAACCCCAAATCTAAACCTAACCCCAAATCTAAACCTAAAATCTAAACCTAACCCCAAATCTAAACCTAAAATCTAAACCTAACCCCAAATCTAAACCTAACCCCAAATCTAAACCTAAAATCTAAACCTAACCCCAAATCTAAACCTAAAATCTAAACCTAACCCCAAATCTAAACCTAACCCCAAATCTAAACCTAAAATCTAAACCTAACCCCAAATCTAAGCCTAACCCCAAATCTAAACCTAAAATCTAAACCTAACCCCAAATCTAAACCTAACCCCAAATCTAAACCTAAAATCTAAACCTAACCCCAAATCTAAACCTAAAATCTAAACCTAACCCCAAATCTAAACCTAACCTCAAATGTAAACCTAAAATCTAAACCTAACCCCAAATCTAAACCTTACCCCAAATATAAACCTAAAATCTAAACCTAACCCCAAATCTAAACCTAAAATCTAAACCTAACCCCAAATCTAAACCTAACCCCAAATCTAAACCTAAAATCTAAACCTAACCCCAAATCTAAACCTAACCCCAAATCTAAACCTAAAATCTAAGCCTAACCCTAAATCTAAACCTAAAATCTAAACCTAACCCCAAATCTAAACCTAACCCCAAATCTAAACCTAAAATCTAAACCTAACCCAAATCTAAACCTAAAATCTAAACCTAACCCCAAATCTAAACCTAACCCCAAATCTAAACCTAAAATCTAAATCTAACCCCAAATCTAAACCTAAAATCTAAACCTAACCCCAAATCTAAACCTAACCCCAAATCTAAACCTAAAATCTAAACCTAACCCCAAATCTAAACCTAACCCCATATCTAAACCTAAAATCTAAACCTAACCCCAAATCTAAACCTAAAATCTAAACCTAACCCCAAATCTAAACCTAACCCCAAATCTAAACCTAAAATCTAAACCTAACCCCAAATCTAAGCCTAACCCCAAATCTAAACCTAAAATCTAAACCTAACCCCAAATCTAAACCTAAAATCTAAACCTAACCCCAAATCTAAACCTAACCCCAAATCTAAACCTAAAATCTAAACCTAACCCCAAATCTAAACCTAAAATCTAAACCTAACCCCAAATCTAAACCTAACCCCAAATCTAAACCTAAAATCTAAACCTAACCCCAAATCTAAACCTAACCCCAAATCTAAACCTAAAATCTAAACCTAACCCCAAATCTAAACCTAAAATCTAAACCTAACCCCAAATCTAAACCTAACCCCAAATCTAAACCTAAAATCTAAACCTAACCCCAAATCTAAACCTAAAATCTAAACCTAACCCCAAATCTAAACCTAACCCCAAATCTAAACCTAAAATCTAAACCTAACCCCAAATCTAAACCTAAAATCTAAACCTAACCCCAAATCTAAACCTAAAATCTAAACCTAACCCCAAGTCTAAACCTAACCCCAAATCTAAACCTAAAATCTAAACCTAACCCCAAATCTAAACCTAACCCCAAATCTAAACCTAAAATCTAAACCTAACCCCAAATCGAAACCTAAAATCTAAACCTAACCCCAAATCTAAACCTAACCCCAAATCTAAACCTAAAATCTAAACCTAACCCCAAATCTAAACCTAAAATCTAAACCTAACCCCAAATCTAAACCGAACCCCAAATCTAAACCTAAAATCTAAACCTAACCCCAAATCTAAACCTAACCCCATATCTAAACCTAAAATCTAAACCTAACCCCAAATCTAAACCTAAAATCTAAACCTAACCCCAAATCTAAACCTAACCCCAAATCTAAACCTAAAATCTAAACCTAACCCCAAATCTAAACCTAACCCCAAATCTAAACCTAAAATCTAAACCTAACCCCAAATCTAAACCTAACCCCAAATCTAAACCTAAAATCTAAACCTAACCCCAAATCTAAACCTAACCCCAAATCTAAACCTAAAATCGAAACCTAACCCCAAATCTAAACCTAAAATCTAAACCTAACCCCAAATCTAAACCTAACCCCAAATCTAAACCTAAAATCTAAACCTAACCCCAAATCTAAACCTAACCCCAAATCTAAACCTAAAATCTAAACCTAACCCCAAATCTAAACCTAACCCCAAATCTAAACCTAAAATCTAAACCTAACCCCAAATCTAAACCTAACCCCAAATCTAAACCTAAAATCTAAACCTAACCCCAAATCTAAACCTAACCCCAAATCTAAACCTAAAATCTAAACCTAACCCCAAATCTAAACCTAAAATCTAAACCTAACCCCAAATCTAAACCTAACCCCAAATGTAAACCTAAAATCTAAACCTAACCCCAAATCTAAACCTTACCCCAAATATAAACCTAAAATCTAAACCTAACCCCAAATCTAAACCTAAAATCTAAACCTAACCCCAAATCTAAACCTAAAATCTAAACCTAACCCCAAATCTAAACCTAACCCCAAATCTAAACCTAAAATCTAAACCTAACCCCAAATCTAAACCTCAAATCTAAACCTAACCCCAAATCTAAACCTAACCCCAAATCTAAACCTAAAATCTAAACCTAACCCCAAATCTAAACCTCAAATCTAAACCTAACCCCAAATCTAAACCTAACCCCAAATCTAAACCTAAAATCTAAACCTAACCCCAAATCTAAACCTCAAATCTAAACCTAACCCCAAATCTAAACCTAACCCCAAATCTAAACCTAAAATCTAAACCTAACCCCAAATCTAAACCTAACCCCAAATCTAAACCTAAAATCTAAACCTAAAATCTAAACCTAACCCCAAATCTAAACCTAACCCCAAATCTAAACCTAAAATCTAAACCTAACCCCAAATCTAAACCTAAAATCTAAACCTAACCCCAAATCTAAACCTAAAATCTAAACCTAACCCCAAATCTAAACCTAACCCCAAATCTAAACCTTACCCCAAATATAAACCTAAAACCTAAACCTAACCCCAAATCTAAACCTAAAATCTAAACCTAACCCCAAATCTAAACCTAACCCCAAATCTAAACCTAAAATCTAAACCTAACCCCAAATCTAAACCTAACCCCATATCTAAACCTAAAATCTAAACCTAACCCCAAATCTAAACCTAAAATCTAAACCTAACCCCAAATCTAAACCTAACCCCAAATCTAAACCTAAAATCTAAACCTAACCCCAAATCTAAACCTAACCCCAAATCTAAACCTAAAATCTAAACCTAACCCCAAATCTAAACCTAACCCCAAATCTAAACCTAAAATCTAAACCTAACCCCAAATCTAAACCTAAAATCTAAACCTAACCCCAAGTCTAAACCTAACCCCAAATCTAAACCTAAAATCTAAACCTAACCCCAAATCTAAACCTAAAATCTAAACCTAACCCCAAATCTAAACCTAACCCCAAATCTAAACCTAAAATCTAAACCTAATCCCAAATCTAAGCCTAAACCCAAATCTAAACCTAAAATCTAAACCTAACCCCAAATCTAAACCTAACCCCAAATCTAAACCTAAAATCTAAACCTAACCCCAAATCTAAACCTAACCCCAAATCTAAACCTAAAATCTAAACCTAACCCCAAATCTAAACCTAACCCCAAATCTAAACCTAAAATCTAAACCTAACCCCAAATCTAAACCTAAAATCTAAACCTAACCCCAAATCTAAACCTAACCCCAAATCTAAACCTAAAATCTAAACCTAACCCCAAATCTAAACCTAACCCCAAATCTAAACCTAAAATCTAAACCTAACCCCAAATCTAAACCTAACCCCAAATCTAAACCTAAAATCTAAACCTAACCCCAAATCTAAACCTAAAATCTAAACCTAACCCCAAATCTAAACCTAACCCCAAATGTAAACCTAAAATCTAAACCTAACCCCAAATCTAAACCTTACCCCAAATATAAACCTAAAATCTAAACCTAACCCCAAATCTAAACCTAAAATCTAAACCTAACCCCAAATCTAAACCTAAAATCTAAACCTAACCCCAAATCTAAACCTAACCCCAAATCTAAACCTAAAATCTAAACCTAACCCCAAATCTAAACCTCAAATCTAAACCTAACCCCAAATCTAAACCTAACCCCAAATCTAAACCTAAAATCTAAACCTAACCCCAAATCTAAACCTCAAATCTAAACCTAACCCCAAATCTAAACCTAACCCCAAATCTAAACCTAAAATCTAAACCTAACCCCAAATCTAAACCTCAAATCTAAACCTAACCCCAAATCTAAACCTAACCCCAAATCTAAACCTAAAATCTAAACCTAACCCCAAATCTAAACCTAACCCCAAATCTAAACCTAAAATCTAAACCTAAAATCTAAACCTAACCCCAAATCTAAACCTAACCCCAAATCTAAACCTAAAATCTAAACCTAACCCCAAATCTAAACCTAAAATCTAAACCTAACCCCAAATCTAAACCTAACCCCAAATCTAAACCTAAAATCTAAACCTAACCCCAAATCTAAACCTTACCCCAAATATAAACCTAAAACCTAAACCTAACCCCAAATCTAAACCTAAAATCTAAACCTAACCCCAAATCTAAACCTAACCCCAAATCTAAACCTAAAATCTAAACCTAACCCCAAATCTAAACCTAAAATCTAAACCTAACCCCAAATCTAAACCTAACCCCAAATCTAAACCTAAAATCTAAACCTAACCCCAAATCTAAACCTAACCCCAAATCTAAACCTAAAATCTAAACCTAACCCCAAATCTAAACCTAACCCCAAATCTAAACCTAAAATCTAAACCTAACCCCAAATCTAAACCTAAAATCTAAACCTAACCCCAAGTCTAAACCTAACCCCAAATCTAAACCTAAAATCTAAACCTAACCCCAAATCTAAACCTAACCCCAAATCTAAACCTAAAATCTAAACCTAACCCCAAATCTAAGCCTAACCCCAAATCTAAACCTAAAATCTAAACCTAACCCCAAATCTAAACCTAACCCCATATCTAAACCTAAAATCTACACCTAACCCCAAATCTAAACCTAAAATCTAAACCTAACCCCAAATCTACACCTAACCCCAAATCTAAACCTAACCCCAAGTCTAAACCTAACCCCAAATCTAAACCTAAAATCTAAACCTAACCCCAAATCTAAACCTAACCCCAAATCTAAACCTAAAATCTAAACCTAACCCCAAATCTAAGCCTAACCCCAAATCTAAACCTAAAATCTAAACCTAACCCCAAATCTAAACCTAAAATCTAAACCTAACCCCAAATCTAAACCTAACCCCAAATCTAAACCTAAAATCTAAACCTAACCCCAAATCTAAACCTAACCCCAAATCTAAACCTAAAATCTAAACCTAACCCCAAATCGAAACCTAAAATCTAAACCTAACCCCAAATCTAAACCTAACCCCAAATCTAAACCTAAAATCTAAACCTAACCCCAAATCTAAACCTAAAATCTAAACCTAACCCCAAATCTAAACCTAAAATCTAAACCTAACCCCAAATCTAAACCTAACCCCAAATCTAAACCTAAAATCTAAACCTAACCCCAAATCTAAACCTAACCCCATATCTAAACCTAAAATCTAAACCTAACCCCAAATCTAAACCTAAAATCTAAACCTAACCCCAAATCTAAACCTAACCCCAAATCTAAACCTAAAATCTAAACCTAACCCCAAATCTAAACCTAACCCCAAATCTAAACCTAAAATCTAAACCTAACCCCAAATCTAAACCTAACCCCAAATCTAAACCTAAAATCTAAACCTAACCCCAAATCTAAACCTAACCCCAAATCTAAACCTAAAATCGAAACCTAACCCCAAATCTAAACCTAAAATCTAAACCTAACCCCAAATCTAAACCTAACCCCAAATCTAAACCTAAAATCTAAACCTAACCCCAAATCTAAACCTAACCCCAAATCTAAACCTAAAATCTAAACCTAACCCCAAATCTAAACCTAACCCCAAATCTAAACCTAAAATCTAAACCTAACCCCAAATCTAAACCTAAAATCTAAACCTAACCCCAAATCTAAACCTAACCCCAAATGTAAACCTAAAATCTAAACCTAACCCCAAATCTAAACCTTACCCCAAATATAAACCTAAAATCTAAACCTAACCCCAAATCTAAACCTAAAATCTAAACCTAACCCCAAATCTAAACCTAAAATCTAAACCTAACCCCAAATCTAAACCTAACCCCAAATCTAAACCTAAAATCTAAACCTAACCCCAAATCTAAACCTCAAATCTAAACCTAACCCCAAATCTAAACCTAACCCCAAATCTAAACCTAAAATCTAAACCTAACCCCAAATCTAAACCTCAAATCTAAACCTAACCCCAAATCTAAACCTAACCCCAAATCTAAACCTAAAATCTAAACCTAACCCCAAATCTAAACCTCAAATCTAAACCTAACCCCAAATCTAAACCTAACCCCAAATCTAAACCTAAAATCTAAACCTAACCCCAAATCTAAACCTAACCCCAAATCTAAACCTAAAATCTAAACCTAAAATCTAAACCTAACCCCAAATCTAAACCTAACCCCAAATCTAAACCTAAAATCTAAACCTAACCCCAAATCTAAACCTAAAATCTAAACCTAACCCCAAATCTAAACCTAAAATCTAAACCTAACCCCAAATCTAAACCTAACCCCAAATCTAAACCTTACCCCAAATATAAACCTAAAACCTAAACCTAACCCCAAATCTAAACCTAAAATCTAAACCTAACCCCAAATCTAAACCTAAAATCTAAACCTAACCCCAAGTCTAAACCTAACCCCAAATCTAAACCTAAAATCTAAACCTAACCCCAAATCTAAACCTAACCCCAAATCTAAACCTAAAATCTAAACCTAACCCCAAATCTAAGCCTAACCCCAAATCTAAACCTAAAATCTAAACCTAACCCCAAATCTAAACCTAACCCCATATCTAAACCTAAAATCTACACCTAACCCCAAATCTAAACCTAAAATCTAAACCTAACCCCAAATCTACACCTAACCCCAAATCTAAACCTAACCCCAAGTCTAAACCTAACCCCAAATCTAAACCTAAAATCTAAACCTAACCCCAAATCTAAACCTAACCCCAAATCTAAACCTAAAATCTAAACCTAACCCCAAATCTAAGCCTAACCCCAAATCTAAACCTAAAATCTAAACCTAACCCCAAATCTAAACCTAAAATCTAAACCTAACCCCAAATCTAAACCTAACCCCAAATCTAAACCTAAAATCTAAACCTAACCCCAAATCTAAACCTAACCCCAAATCTAAACCTAAAATCTAAACCTAACCCCAAATCGAAACCTAAAATCTAAACCTAACCCCAAATCTAAACCTAACCCCAAATCTAAACCTAAAATCTAAACCTAACCCCAAATCTAAACCTAAAATCTAAACCTAACCCCAAATCTAAACCTAAAATCTAAACCTAACCCCAAATCTAAACCTAACCCCAAATCTAAACCTAAAATCTAAACCTAACCCCAAATCTAAACCTAACCCCATATCTAAACCTAAAATCTAAACCTAACCCCAAATCTAAACCTAAAATCTAAACCTAACCCCAAATCTAAACCTAACCCCAAATCTAAACCTAAAATCTAAACCTAACCCCAAATCTAAACCTAAAATCTAAACCTAACCCCAAATCTAAACCTAACCCCAAATCTAAACCTAAAATCTAAACCTAACCCCAAATCTAAACCTAAAATCTAAACCTAACCCCAAATCTAAACCTAACCCCAAATCTAAACCTAAAATCGAAACCTAACCCCAAATCTAAACCTAAAATCTAAACCTAACCCCAAATCTAAACCTAACCCCAAATCTAAACCTAAAATCTAAACCTAATCCCAAATCTAAGCCTAAACCCAAATCTAAACCTAAAATCTAAACCTAACCCCAAATCTAAACCTAACCCCAAATCTAAACCTAAAATCTAAACCTAACCCCAAATCTAAACCTAAAATCTAAACCTAACCCCAAATCTAAACCTAACCCCAAATCTAAACCTAAAATCTAAACCTAACCCCAAATCTAAACCTAACCCCAAATCTAAACCTAAAATCTAAACCTAACCCCAAATCTAAACCTAAAATCTAAACCTAACCCCAAATCTAAACCTAAAATCTAAACCTAAACCCAAATCTAAACCTAACCCCAAATCTAAACCTAAAATCTAAACCTAACCCCAAATCTAAGCCTAACCCCAAATCTAAACCTAAAATCTAAACCTAACCCCAAATCTAAACCTAACCCCAAATCTAAACCTAAAATCTAAACCTAACCCCAAATCTAAACCTAAAATCTAAACCTAACCCCAAATCTAAACCTAACCCCAAATGTAAACCTAAAATCTAAACCTAACCCCAAATCTAAACCTTACCCCAAATATAAACCTAAAATCTAAACCTAACCCAAATCTAAACCTAAAATCTAAACCTAACCCCAAATCTAAACCTAAAATCTAAACCTAACCCCAAATCTAAACCTAACCCCAAATCTAAACCTAAAATCTAAACCTAACCCCAAATCTAAACCTCAAATCTAAACCTAACCCCAAATCTAAACCTAACCCCAAATCTAAACCTAAAATCTAAACCTAACCCCAAATCTAAACCTCAAATCTAAACCTAACCCCAAATCTAAACCTAACCCCAAATCTAAACCTAAAATCTAAACCTAACCCCAAATCTAAACCTAAAATCTAAACCTAACCCCAAATCTAAACCTAACCCCAAATCTAAACCTAAAATCAAAACCTAAAATCTAAACCTAACCCCAAATCTAAACCTTACCCCAAATCTAAACCTAAAATCTAAACCTAACCCCAAATCTAAACCTAAAATCTAAACCTAACCCCAAATCTAAACCTAACCCCAAATCTAAACCTAAAATCTAAACCTAACCCCAAATCTAAACCTAAAATCTAAACCTAACCCCAAATCTAAACCTAACCCCAAATCTAAACCTAAAATCTAAACCTAACCCCAAATCTAAACCTAACCCCAAATCTAAACCTAAAATCTAAACCTAACCCCAAATCTAAACCTAAAATCTAAACCTAAAATCTAAACCTAACCCCAAATCTAAATCTAAAATCTAAACCTAACCCCAAATCTAAACCTAAAATCTAAACCTAACCCCAAGTCTAAACCTAACCCCAAATCTAAACCTAAAATCTAAACCTAACCCCAAATCTAAACCTAACCCCAAATCTAAACCTAAAATCTAAACCTAACCCCAAATCTAAGCCTAACCCCAAATCTAAACCTAAAATCTAAACCTAACCCCAAATCTAAACCTAACCCCATATCTAAACCTAAAATCTACACCTAACCCCAAATCTAAACCTAAAATCTAAACCTAACCCCAAATCTACACCTAACCCCAAATCTAAACCTAACCCCAAGTCTAAACCTAACCCCAAATCTAAACCTAAAATCTAAACCTAACCCCAAATCTAAACCTAACCCCAAATCTAAACCTAAAATCTAAACCTAACCCCAAATCTAAGCCTAACCCCAAATCTAAACCTAAAATCTAAACCTAACCCCAAATCTAAACCTAAAATCTAAACCTAACCCCAAATCTAAACCTAACCCCAAATCTAAACCTAAAATCTAAACCTAACCCCAAATCTAAACCTAACCCCAAATCTAAACCTAAAATCTAAACCTAACCCCAAATCGAAACCTAAAATCTAAACCTAACCCCAAATCTAAACCTAACCCCAAATCTAAACCTAAAATCTAAACCTAACCCCAAATCTAAACCTAAAATCTAAACCTAACCCCAAATCTAAACCTAAAATCTAAACCTAACCCCAAATCTAAACCTAACCCCAAATCTAAACCTAAAATCTAAACCTAACCCCAAATCTAAACCTAACCCCATATCTAAACCTAAAATCTAAACCTAACCCCAAATCTAAACCTAAAATCTAAACCTAACCCCAAATCTAAACCTAACCCCAAATCTAAACCTAAAATCTAAACCTAACCCCAAATCTAAACCTAACCCCAAATCTAAACCTAAAATCTAAACCTAACCCCAAATCTAAACCTAACCCCAAATCTAAACCTAAAATCTAAACCTAACCCCAAATCTAAACCTAAAATCTAAACCTAACCCCAAATCTAAACCTAACCCCAAATCTAAACCTAAAATCGAAACCTAACCCCAAATCTAAACCTAAAATCTAAACCTAACCCCAAATCTAAACCTAACCCCAAATCTAAACCTAAAATCTAAACCTAACCCCAAATCTAAGCCTAAACCCAAATCTAAACCTAAAATCTAAACCTAACCCCAAATCTAAACCTAACCCCAAATCTAAACCTAAAATCTAAACCTAACCCCAAATCTAAACCTAAAATCTAAACCTAACCCCAAATCTAAACCTAACCCCAAATCTAAACCTAAAATCTAAACCTAACCCCAAATCTAAACCTAACCCCAAATCTAAACCTAAAATCTAAACCTAACCCCAAATCTAAACCTAAAATCTAAACCTAACCCCAAATCTAAACCTAAAATCTAAACCTAAACCCAAATCTAAACCTAACCCCAAATCTAAACCTAAAATCTAAACCTAACCCCAAATCTAAGCCTAACCCCAAATCTAAACCTAAAATCTAAACCTAACCCCAAATCTAAACCTAACCCCAAATCTAAACCTAAAATCTAAACCTAACCCCAAATCTAAACCTAAAATCTAAACCTAACCCCAAATCTAAACCTAACCCCAAATGTAAACCTAAAATCTAAACCTAACCCCAAATCTAAACCTTACCCCAAATATAAACCTAAAATCTAAACCTAACCCAAATCTAAACCTAAAATCTAAACCTAACCCCAAATCTAAACCTAAAATCTAAACCTAACCCCAAATCTAAACCTAACCCCAAATCTAAACCTAAAATCTAAACCTAACCCCAAATCTAAACCTCAAATCTAAACCTAACCCCAAATCTAAACCTAACCCCAAATCTAAACCTAAAATCTAAACCTAACCCCAAATCTAAACCTCAAATCTAAACCTAACCCCAAATCTAAACCTAACCCCAAATCTAAACCTAAAATCTAAACCTAACCCCAAATCTAAACCTAAAATCTAAACCTAACCCCAAATCTAAACCTAAAATCAAAACCTAAAATCTAAACCTAACCCCAAATCTAAACCTTACCCCAAATCTAAACCTAAAATCTAAACCTAACCCCAAATCTAAACCTAAAATCTAAACCTAACCCCAAATCTAAACCTAACCCCAAATCTAAACCTAAAATCTAAACCTAACCCCAAATCTAAACCTAAAATCTAAACCTAACCCCAAATCTAAACCTAACCCCAAATCTAAACCTAAAATCTAAACCTAACCCCAAATCTAAACCTAACCCCAAATCTAAACCTAAAATCTAAACCTAACCCCAAATCTAAACCTAAAATCTAAACCTAAAATCTAAACCTAACCCCAAATCTAAATCTAAAATCTAAACCTAACCCCAAATCTAAACCTAAAATCTAAACCTAACCCCAAATCTAAACCTAACCCCAAATCTAAACCTAAAATCTAAACCTAACCCCAAATCTAAACCTAACCCCAAATCTAAACCTAAAATCTAAACCTAACCCCAAATCTAAACCTAAAATCTAAACCTAACCCCAAATCTAAACCTAACCCCAAATCTAAACCTAAAATCTAAACCTAACCCCAAATCTAAACCTAACCCCAAATCTAAACCTAAAATCTAAACCTAACCCCAAATCTAAACCTAAAATCTAAACCTAACCCCAAATCTAAACCTAACCCCAAATCTAAACCTAAAATCTAAACCTAACCCCAAATCTAAACCTTACCCCAAATATAAACCTAAAATCTAAACCTAACCCCAAATCTAAACCTAAAATCTAAACCTAACCCCAAATTTAAACCTAAAATCTAAACCTAACCCCAAATCTAAACCTAAAATCTAAACCTAACCCCAAATCTAAACCTAAAATCTAAACCTAACCCCAAGTCTAAACCTAACCCCAAATCTAAACCTAAAATCTAAACCTAACCCCAAATCTAAACCTAAAATCTAAACCTAACCCCAAATCTAAACCTAAAATCTAAACCTAACCCCAAATCTAAACCTAACCCCAAATCTAAACCTAAAATCTAAACCTAACCCCAAATCTAAACCTAACCCCATATCTAAATCTAAAATCTAAACCTAACCCCAAATCTAAACCTAAAATCTAAACCTAACCCAAATCTAAACCTAACCCCAAATCTAAACCTAAAATCTAAACCTAACCCCAAATCTAAACCTAACCCCAAATGTAAACCTAAAATCTAAACCTAACCCCAAATTTAAAGCTAAAATCTAAACCTAACCCCAAATCTAAACCTAAAATCTAAACCTAACCCCAACTCTAAACCTAACCCCAAATCTAAACCTAAAATCTAAACCTAACCCCAAATCTAAACCTAAAATCTAAACCTAACCCCAAATCTAAACCTAACCCCAAATCTAAACCTAAAATCTAAACCTAACCCCAAATCTAAACCTAAAATCTAAACCTAACCCCAAGTCTAAACCTAACCCCAAATCTAAACCTAAAATCTAAACCTAACCCCAAATCTAAACCTAAAATCTAAACCTAACCCCAAATTTAAACCTAAAATCTAAACCTAACCCCAAATCTAAACCTAAAATCTAAACCTAAACCCAAATCTAAACCTAAAATCTAAACCTAACCCCAAGTCTAAACCTAACCCCAAATCTAAACCTAAAATCTAAACCTAACCCCAAATCTAAACCTAAAATCTAAACCTAACCCCAAATCTAAACCTAACCCCAAATCTAAACCTAAAATCTAAACCTAACCCCAAATCTAAACCTAACCCCATATCTAAACCTAAAATCTAAACCTAACCCCAAATCTAAACCTAAAATCTAAACCTAACCCCAAATCTAAACCTAACCCCAAATCTAAACCTAAAATCTAAACCTAACCCCAAGTCTAAACCTAACCCCAAATCTAAACCTAAAATCTAAACCTAACCCCAAATCTAAACCTAAAATCTAAACCTAACCCCAAATCTAAACCTAACCCCAAATCTAAACCTAAAATCTAAACCTAATCCCAAATCTAAGCCTAAACCCAAATCTAAACCTAAAATCTAAACCTAACCCCAAATCTAAACCTAACCCCAAATCTAAACCTAAAATCTAAACCTAACCCCAAATCTAAACCTAAAATCTAAACCTAACCCCAAATCTAAACCTAACCCCAAATCTAAACCTAAAATCTAAACCTAACCCCAAATCTAAACCTAACCCCAAATCTAAACCTAAAATCTAAACCTAACCCCAAATCTAAACCTAAAATCTAAACCTAACCCCAAATCTAAACCTAACCCCAAATCTAAACCTAAAATCTAAACCTAACCCCAAATCTAAACCTAACCCCAAATCTAAACCTAAAATCTAAACCTAACCCCAAATCTAAACCTAACCCCAAATCTAAACCTAAAATCTAAACCTAACCCCAAATCTAAACCTAAAATCTAAACCTAACCCCAAATCTAAACCTAACCCCAAATGTAAACCTAAAATCTAAACCTAACCCCAAATCTAAACCTTACCCCAAATATAAACCTAAAATCTAAACCTAACCCCAAATCTAAACCTAAAATCTAAACCTAACCCCAAATCTAAACCTAAAATCTAAACCTAACCCCAAATCTAAACCTAACCCCAAATCTAAACCTAAAATCTAAACCTAACCCCAAATCTAAACCTCAAATCTAAACCTAACCCCAAATCTAAACCTAACCCCAAATCTAAACCTAAAATCTAAACCTAACCCCAAATCTAAACCTCAAATCTAAACCTAACCCCAAATCTAAACCTAACCCCAAATCTAAACCTAAAATCTAAACCTAACCCCAAATCTAAACCTCAAATCTAAACCTAACCCCAAATCTAAACCTAAAATCTAAACCTAAAATCTAAACCTAACCCCAAATCTAAACCTAACCCCAAATCTAAACCTAAAATCTAAACCTAACCCCAAATCTAAACCTAAAATCTAAACCTAACCCCAAATCTAAACCTAACCCCAAATCTAAACCTAAAATCTAAACCTAACCCCAAATCTAAACCTAACCCCAAATCTAAACCTAAAATCTAAACCTAACCCCAAATCTAAACCTAAAATCTAAACCTAACCCCAAATCTAAACCTAACCCCAAATCTAAACCTAAAATCTAAACCTAACCCCAAATCTAAACCTAACCCCAAATCTAAACCTAAAATCTAAACCTAACCCCAAATCTAAACCTAACCCCAAATCTAAACCTAAAATCTAAACCTAACCCCAAATCTAAACCTAAAATCTAAACCTAACCCCAAATCTAAACCTAACCCCAAATGTAAACCTAAAATCTAAACCTAACCCCAAATCTAAACCTTACCCCAAATATAAACCTAAAATCTAAACCTAACCCCAAATCTAAACCTAAAATCTAAACCTAACCCCAAATCTAAACCTAACCCCAAATCTAAACCTAAAAACTAAACCTAACCCCAAATCTAAACCTCAAATCTAAACCTAACCCCAAATCTAAACCTAACCCCAAATCTAAACCTAAAATCTAAACCTAACCCCAAATCTAAACCTCAAATCTAAACCTAACCCCAAATCTAAACCTAACCCCAAATCTAAACCTAAAATCTAAACCTAACCCCAAATCTAAACCTCAAATCTAAACCTAACCCCAAATCTAAACCTAACCCCAAATCTAAACCTAAAATCTAAACCTAACCCCAAATCTAAACCTAACCCCAAATCTAAACCTAAAATCTAAACCTAAAATCTAAACCTAACCCCAAATCTAAACCTAACCCCAAATCTAAACCTAAAATCTAAACCTAACCCCAAATCTAAACCTAAAATCTAAACCTAACCCCAAATCTAAACCTAACCCCAAATCTAAACCTAAAATCTAAACCTAACCCCAAATCTAAACCTTACCCCAAATATAAACCTAAAACCTAAACCTAACCCCAAATCTAAACCTAAAATCTAAACCTAACCCCAAATCTAAACCTAACCCCAAATCTAAACCTAAAATCTAAACCTAACCCCAAATCTAAACCTAAAATCTAAACCTAACCCCAAATCTAAACCTAACCCCAAATCTAAACCTAAAATCTAAACCTAACCCCAAATCTAAACCTAACCCCAAATCTAAACCTAAAATCTAAACCTAACCCCAAATCTAAACCTAACCCCAAATCTAAACCTAAAATCTAAACCTAACCCCAAATCTAAACCTAAAATCTAAACCTAACCCCAAATCTAAACCTAAAATCTAAACCTAACCCCAAGTCTAAACCTAACCCCAAATCTAAACCTAAAATCTAAACCTAACCCCAAATCTAAACCTAACCCCAAATCTAAACCTAAAATCTAAACCTAACCCCAAATCTAAGCCTAACCCCAAATCTAAACCTAAAATCTAAACCTAACCCCAAATCTAAGCCTAACCCCATATCTAAACCTAAAATCTACACCTAACCCCAAATCTAAACCTAAAATCTAAACCTAACCCCAAATCTACACCTAACCCCAAATCTAAACCTAACCCCAAGTCTAAACCTAACCCCAAATCTAAACCTAAAATCTAAACCTAACCCCAAATCTAAACCTAATCCCAAATCTAAACCTAAAATCTAAACCTAACCCCAAATCTAAGCCTAACCCCAAATCTAAACCTAAAATCAAAACCTAACCCCAAATCTAAACCTAAAATCTAAACCTAACCCCAAATCTAAACCTAACCCCAAATCTAAACCTAAAATCTAAACCTAACCCCAAATCTAAACCTAACCCCAAATCTAAACCTAAAATCTAAACCTAACCCCAAATCGAAACCTAAAATCTAAACCTAACCCCAAATCTAAACCTAACCCCAAATCTAAACCTAAAATCTAAACCTAACCCCAAATCTAAACCTAAAATCTAAACCTAACCCCAAATCTAAACCTAAAATCTAAACCTAACCCCAAATCTAAACCTAACCCCAAATCTAAACCTAAAATCTAAACCTAACCCCAAATCTAAACCTAACCCCATATCTAAACCTAAAATCTAAACCTAACCCCAAATCTAAACCTAAAATCTAAACCTAACCCCAAATCTAAACCTAACCCCAAATCTAAACCTAAAATCTAAACCTAACCCCAAATCTAAACCTAACCCCAAATCTAAACCTAAAATCTAAACCTAACCCCAAATCTAAACCTAACCCCAAATCTAAACCTAAAATCTAAACCTAACCCCAAATCTAAACCTAAAATCTAAACCTAACCCCAAATCTAAACCTAACCCCAAATCTAAACCTAAAATCGAAACCTAACCCCAAATCTAAACCTAAAATCTAAACCTAACCCCAAATCTAAACCTAACCCCAAATCTAAACCTAAAATCTAAACCTAACCCCAAATCTAAACCTAACCCCAAATCTAAACCTAAAATCTAAACCTAACCCCAAATCTAAACCTAACCCCAAATCTAAACCTAAAATCTAAACCTAACCCCAAATCTAAACCTAAAATCTAAACCTAACCCCAAATCTAAACCTAACCCCAAATGTAAACCTAAAATCTAAACCTAACCCCAAATCTAAACCTTACCCCAAATATAAACCTAAAATCTAAACCTAACCCCAAATCTAAACCTAAAATCTAAACCTAACCCCAAATCTAAACCTAAAATCTAAACCTAACCCCAAATCTAAACCTAACCCCAAATCTAAACCTAAAATCTAAACCTAACCCCAAATCTAAACCTCAAATCTAAACCTAACCCCAAATCTAAACCTAACCCCAAATCTAAACCTAAAATCTAAACCTAACCCCAAATCTAAACCTCAAATCTAAACCTAACCCCAAATCTAAACCTAACCCCAAATCTAAACCTAAAATCTAAACCTAACCCCAAATCTAAACCTCAAATCTAAACCTAACCCCAAATCTAAACCTAACCCCAAATCTAAACCTAAAATCTAAACCTAACCCCAAATCTAAACCTAACCCCAAATCTAAACCTAAAATCTAAACCTAAAATCTAAACCTAACCCCAAATCTAAACCTAACCCCAAATCTAAACCTAAAATCTAAACCTAACCCCAAATCTAAACCTAAAATCTAAACCTAACCCCAAATCTAAACCTAACCCCAAATCTAAACCTAAAATCTAAACCTAACCCCAAATCTAAACCTTACCCCAAATATAAACCTAAAACCTAAACCTAACCCCAAATCTAAACCTAAAATCTAAACCTAACCCCAAATCTAAACCTAACCCCAAATCTAAACCTAAAATCTAAACCTAACCCCAAATCTAAACCTAAAATCTAAACCTAACCCCAAATCTAAACCTAACCCCAAATCTAAACCTAAAATCTAAACCTAACCCCAAATCTAAACCTAACCCCAAATCTAAACCTAAAATCTAAACCTAACCCCAAATCTAAACCTAACCCCAAATCTAAACCTAAAATCTAAACCTAACCCCAAATCTAAACCTAAAATCTAAACCTAACCCCAAATCTAAACCTAAAATCTAAACCTAACCCCAAGTCTAAACCTAACCCCAAATCTAAACCTAAAATCTAAACCTAACCCCAAATCTAAACCTAACCCCAAATCTAAACCTAAAATCTAAACCTAACCCCAAATCTAAGCCTAACCCCAAATCTAAACCTAAAATCTAAACCTAACCCCAAATCTAAACCTAACCCCATATCTAAACCTAAAATCTACACCTAACCCCAAATCTAAACCTAAAATCTAAACCTAACCCCAAATCTACACCTAACCCCAAATCTAAACCTAACCCCAAGTCTAAACCTAACCCCAAATCTAAACCTAAAATCTAAACCTAACCCCAAATCTAAACCTAACCCCAAATCTAAACCTAAAATCTAAACCTAACCCCAAATCTAAGCCTAACCCCAAATCTAAACCTAAAATCTAAACCTAACCCCAAATCTAAACCTAAAATCTAAACCTAACCCCAAATCTAAACCTAACCCCAAATCTAAACCTAAAATCTAAACCTAACCCCAAATCTAAACCTAACCCCAAATCTAAACCTAAAATCTAAACCTAACCCCAAATCGAAACCTAAAATCTAAACCTAACCCCAAATCTAAACCTAACCCCAAATCTAAACCTAAAATCTAAACCTAACCCCAAATCTAAACCTAAAATCTAAACCTAACCCCAAATCTAAACCTAAAATCTAAACCTAACCCCAAATCTAAACCTAACCCCAAATCTAAACCTAAAATCTAAACCTAACCCCAAATCTAAACCTAACCCCATATCTAAACCTAAAATCTAAACCTAACCCCAAATCTAAACCTAAAATCTAAACCTAACCCCAAATCTAAACCTAACCCCAAATCTAAACCTAAAATCTAAACCTAACCCCAAATCTAAACCTAACCCCAAATCTAAACCTAAAATCTAAACCTAACCCCAAATCTAAACCTAAAATCTAAACCTAACCCCAAATCTAAACCTAACCCCAAATCTAAACCTAAAATCTAAACCTAACCCCAAATCTAAACCTAACCCCAAATCTAAACCTAAAATCTAAACCTAACCCCAAATCTAAACCTAACCCCAAATCTAAACCTAAAATCTAAACCTAACCCCAAATCTAAACCTAAAATCTAAACCTAACCCCAAATCTAAACCTAAAATCTAAACCTAACCCCAAGTCTAAACCTAACCCCAAATCTAAACCTAAAATCTAAACCTAACCCCAAATCTAAACCTAACCCCAAATCTAAACCTAAAATCTAAACCTAACCCCAAATCTAAGCCTAACCCCAAATCTAAACCTAAAATCTAAACCTAACCCCAAATCTAAGCCTAACCCCATATCTAAACCTAAAATCTACACCTAACCCCAAATCTAAACCTAAAATCTAAACCTAACCCCAAATCTACACCTAACCCCAAATCTAAACCTAACCCCAAGTCTAAACCTAACCCCAAATCTAAACCTAAAATCTAAACCTAACCCCAAATCTAAACCTAACCCCAAATCTAAACCTAAAATCTAAACCTAACCCCAAATCTAAGCCTAACCCCAAATCTAAACCTAAAATCTAAACCTAACCCCAAATCTAAACCTAAAATCTAAACCTAACCCCAAATCTAAACCTAACCCCAAATCTAAACCTAAAATCTAAACCTAACCCCAAATCTAAACCTAACCCCAAATCTAAACCTAAAATCTAAACCTAACCCCAAATCGAAACCTAAAATCTAAACCTAACCCCAAATCTAAACCTAACCCCAAATCTAAACCTAAAATCTAAACCTAACCCCAAATCTAAACCTAAAATCTAAACCTAACCCCAAATCTAAACCTAAAATCTAAACCTAACCCCAAATCTAAACCTAACCCCAAATCTAAACCTAAAATCTAAACCTAACCCCAAATCTAAACCTAACCCCATATCTAAACCTAAAATCTAAACCTAACCCCAAATCTAAACCTAAAATCTAAACCTAACCCCAAATCTAAACCTAACCCCAAATCTAAACCTAAAATCTAAACCTAACCCCAAATCTAAACCTAACCCCAAATCTAAACCTAAAATCTAAACCTAACCCCAAATCTAAACCTAACCCCAAATCTAAACCTAAAATCTAAACCTAACCCCAAATCTAAACCTAAAATCTAAACCTAACCCCAAATCTAAACCTAACCCCAAATCTAAACCTAAAATCGAAACCTAACCCCAAATCTAAACCTAAAATCTAAACCTAACCCCAAATCTAAACCTAACCCCAAATCTAAACCTAAAATCTAAACCTAACCCCAAATCTAAACCTAACCCCAAATCTAAACCTAAAATCTAAACCTAACCCCAAATCTAAACCTAAAATCTAAACCTAACCCCAAATCTAAACCTAAAATCTAAACCTAACCCCAAGTCTAAACCTAACCCCAAATCTAAACCTAAAATCTAAACCTAACCCCAAATCTAAACCTAACCCCAAATCTAAACCTAAAATCTAAACCTAACCCCAAATCTAAGCCTAACCCCAAATCTAAACCTAAAATCTAAACCTAACCCCAAATCTAAACCTAACCCCATATCTAAACCTAAAATCTACACCTAACCCCAAATCTAAACCTAAAATCTAAACCTAACCCCAAATCTACACCTAACCCCAAATCTAAACCTAACCCCAAGTCTAAACCTAACCCCAAATCTAAACCTAAAATCTAAACCTAACCCCAAATCTAAACCTAACCCCAAATCTAAACCTAAAATCTAAACCTAACCCCAAATCTAAACCTAAAATCTAAACCTAACCCCAAATCTAAACCTAACCCCAAATCTAAACCTAAAATCTAAACCTAACCCCAAATCGAAACCTAAAATCTAAACCTAACCCCAAATCTAAACCTAACCCCAAATCTAAACCTAAAATCTAAACCTAACCCCAAATCTAAACCTAAAATCTAAACCTAACCCCAAATCTAAACCTAAAATCTAAACCTAACCCCAAATCTAAACCTAACCCCAAATCTAAACCTAAAATCTAAACCTAACCCCAAATCTAAACCTAACCCCATATCTAAACCTAAAATCTAAACCTAACCCCAAATCTAAACCTAAAATCTAAACCTAACCCCAAATCTAAACCTAACCCCAAATCTAAACCTAAAATCTAAACCTAACCCCAAATCTAAACCTAACCCCAAATCTAAACCTAAAATCTAAACCTAACCCCAAATCTAAACCTAAAATCTAAACCTAACCCCAAATCTAAACCTAACCCCAAATCTAAACCTAAAATCTAAACCTAACCCCAAATCTAAACCTAACCCCAAATCTAAACCTAAAATCTAAACCTAACCCCAAATCTAAACCTAACCCCAAATCTAAACCTAAAATCTAAACCTAACCCCAAATCTAAACCTAAAATCTAAACCTAACCCCAAATCTAAACCTAAAATCTAAACCTAACCCCAAGTCTAAACCTAACCCCAAATCTAAACCTAAAATCTAAACCTAACCCCAAATCTAAACCTAACCCCAAATCTAAACCTAAAATCTAAACCTAACCCCAAATCTAAGCCTAACCCCAAATCTAAACCTAAAATCTAAACCTAACCCCAAATCTAAGCCTAACCCCATATCTAAACCTAAAATCTACACCTAACCCCAAATCTAAACCTAAAATCTAAACCTAACCCCAAATCTACACCTAACCCCAAATCTAAACCTAACCCCAAGTCTAAACCTAACCCCAAATCTAAACCTAAAATCTAAACCTAACCCCAAATCTAAACCTAACCCCAAATCTAAACCTAAAATCTAAACCTAACCCCAAATCTAAGCCTAACCCCAAATCTAAACCTAAAATCTAAACCTAACCCCAAATCTAAACCTAAAATCTAAACCTAACCCCAAATCTAAACCTAACCCCAAATCTAAACCTAAAATCTAAACCTAACCCCAAATCTAAACCTAACCCCAAATCTAAACCTAAAATCTAAACCTAACCCCAAATCGAAACCTAAAATCTAAACCTAACCCCAAATCTAAACCTAACCCCAAATCTAAACCTAAAATCTAAACCTAACCCCAAATCTAAACCTAAAATCTAAACCTAACCCCAAATCTAAACCTAAAATCTAAACCTAACCCCAAATCTAAACCTAACCCCAAATCTAAACCTAAAATCTAAACCTAACCCCAAATCTAAACCTAACCCCATATCTAAACCTAAAATCTAAACCTAACCCCAAATCTAAACCTAAAATCTAAACCTAACCCCAAATCTAAACCTAACCCCAAATCTAAACCTAAAATCTAAACCTAACCCCAAATCTAAACCTAACCCCAAATCTAAACCTAAAATCTAAACCTAACCCCAAATCTAAACCTAACCCCAAATCTAAACCTAAAATCTAAACCTAACCCCAAATCTAAACCTAAAATCTAAACCTAACCCCAAATCTAAACCTAACCCCAAATCTAAACCTAAAATCGAAACCTAACCCCAAATCTAAACCTAAAATCTAAACCTAACCCCAAATCTAAACCTAACCCCAAATCTAAACCTAAAATCTAAACCTAACCCCAAATCTAAACCTAACCCCAAATCTAAACCTAAAATCTAAACCTAACCCCAAATCTAAACCTAACCCCAAATCTAAACCTAAAATCTAAACCTAACCCCAAATCTAAACCTAAAATCTAAACCTAACCCCAAATCTAAACCTAACCCCAAATGTAAACCTAAAATCTAAACCTAACCCCAAATCTAAACCTTACCCCAAATATAAACCTAAAATCTAAACCTAACCCCAAATCTAAACCTAAAATCTAAACCTAACCCCAAATCTAAACCTAAAATCTAAACCTAACCCCAAATCTAAACCTAACCCCAAATCTAAACCTAAAATCTAAACCTAACCCCAAATCTAAACCTCAAATCTAAACCTAACCCCAAATCTAAACCTAACCCCAAATCTAAACCTAAAATCTAAACCTAACCCCAAATCTAAACCTCAAATCTAAACCTAACCCCAAATCTAAACCTAACCCCAAATCTAAACCTAAAATCTAAACCTAACCCCAAATCTAAACCTCAAATCTAAACCTAACCCCAAATCTAAACCTAACCCCAAATCTAAACCTAAAATCTAAACCTAACCCCAAATCTAAACCTAACCCCAAATCTAAACCTAAAATCTAAACCTAAAATCTAAACCTAACCCCAAATCTAAACCTAACCCCAAATCTAAACCTAAAATCTAAACCTAACCCCAAATCTAAACCTAAAATCTAAACCTAACCCCAAATCTAAACCTAACCCCAAATCTAAACCTAAAATCTAAACCTAACCCCAAATCTAAACCTTACCCCAAATATAAACCTAAAACCTAAACCTAACCCCAAATCTAAACCTAAAATCTAAACCTAACCCCAAATCTAAACCTAACCCCAAATCTAAACCTAAAATCTAAACCTAACCCCAAATCTAAACCTAAAATCTAAACCTAACCCCAAATCTAAACCTAACCCCAAATCTAAACCTAAAATCTAAACCTAACCCCAAATCTAAACCTAACCCCAAATCTAAACCTAAAATCTAAACCTAACCCCAAATCTAAACCTAACCCCAAATCTAAACCTAAAATCTAAACCTAACCCCAAATCTAAACCTAAAATCTAAACCTAACCCCAAATCTAAACCTAAAATCTAAACCTAACCCCAAGTCTAAACCTAACCCCAAATCTAAACCTAAAATCTAAACCTAACCCCAAATCTAAACCTAAAATCTAAACCTAACCCCAAATCTAAACCTAACCCCAAATCTAAACCTAAAATCTAAACCTAACCCCAAATCTAAACCTTACCCCAAATATAAACCTAAAACCTAAACCTAACCCCAAATCTAAACCTAAAATCTAAACCTAACCCCAAATCTAAACCTAACCCCAAATCTAAACCTAAAATCTAAACCTAACCCCAAATCTAAACCTAAAATCTAAACCTAACCCCAAATCTAAACCTAACCCCAAATCTAAACCTAAAATCTAAACCTAACCCCAAATCTAAACCTAACCCCAAATCTAAACCTAAAATCTAAACCTAACCCCAAATCTAAACCTAACCCCAAATCTAAACCTAAAATCTAAACCTAACCCCAAATCTAAACCTAAAATCTAAACCTAACCCCAAATCTAAACCTAAAATCTAAACCTAACCCCAAGTCTAAACCTAACCCCAAATCTAAACCTAAAATCTAAACCTAACCCCAAATCTAAACCTAACCCCAAATCTAAACCTAAAATCTAAACCTAACCCCAAATCTAAGCCTAACCCCAAATCTAAACCTAAAATCTAAACCTAACCCCAAATCTAAGCCTAACCCCATATCTAAACCTAAAATCTACACCTAACCCCAAATCTAAACCTAAAATCTAAACCTAACCCCAAATCTACACCTAACCCCAAATCTAAACCTAACCCCAAGTCTAAACCTAACCCCAAATCTAAACCTAAAATCTAAACCTAACCCCAAATCTAAACCTAACCCCAAATCTAAACCTAAAATCTAAACCTAACCCCAAATCTAAGCCTAACCCCAAATCTAAACCTAAAATCTAAACCTAACCCCAAATCTAAACCTAAAATCTAAACCTAACCCCAAATCTAAACCTAACCCCAAATCTAAACCTAAAATCTAAACCTAACCCCAAATCTAAACCTAACCCCAAATCTAAACCTAAAATCTAAACCTAACCCCAAATCGAAACCTAAAATCTAAACCTAACCCCAAATCTAAACCTAACCCCAAATCTAAACCTAAAATCTAAACCTAACCCCAAATCTAAACCTAAAATCTAAACCTAACCCCAAATCTAAACCTAAAATCTAAACCTAACCCCAAATCTAAACCTAACCCCAAATCTAAACCTAAAATCTAAACCTAACCCCAAATCTAAACCTAACCCCATATCTAAACCTAAAATCTAAACCTAACCCCAAATCTAAACCTAAAATCTAAACCTAACCCCAAATCTAAACCTAACCCCAAATCTAAACCTAAAATCTAAACCTAACCCCAAATCTAAACCTAACCCCAAATCTAAACCTAAAATCTAAACCTAACCCCAAATCTAAACCTAACCCCAAATCTAAACCTAAAATCTAAACCTAACCCCAAATCTAAACCTAAAATCTAAACCTAACCCCAAATCTAAACCTAACCCCAAATCTAAACCTAAAATCGAAACCTAACCCCAAATCTAAACCTAAAATCTAAACCTAACCCCAAATCTAAACCTAACCCCAAATCTAAACCTAAAATCTAAACCTAACCCCAAATCTAAACCTAACCCCAAATCTAAACCTAAAATCTAAACCTAACCCCAAATCTAAACCTAACCCCAAATCTAAACCTAAAATCTAAACCTAACCCCAAATCTAAACCTAAAATCTAAACCTAACCCCAAATCTAAACCTAACCCCAAATGTAAACCTAAAATCTAAACCTAACCCCAAATCTAAACCTTACCCCAAATATAAACCTAAAATCTAAACCTAACCCCAAATCTAAACCTAAAATCTAAACCTAACCCCAAATCTAAACCTAAAATCTAAACCTAACCCCAAATCTAAACCTAACCCCAAATCTAAACCTAAAATCTAAACCTAACCCCAAATCTAAACCTCAAATCTAAACCTAACCCCAAATCTAAACCTAACCCCAAATCTAAACCTAAAATCTAAACCTAACCCCAAATCTAAACCTCAAATCTAAACCTAACCCCAAATCTAAACCTAACCCCAAATCTAAACCTAAAATCTAAACCTAACCCCAAATCTAAACCTCAAATCTAAACCTAACCCCAAATCTAAACCTAACCCCAAATCTAAACCTAAAATCTAAACCTAACCCCAAATCTAAACCTAACCCCAAATCTAAACCTAAAATCTAAACCTAAAATCTAAACCTAACCCCAAATCTAAACCTAACCCCAAATCTAAACCTAAAATCTAAACCTAACCCCAAATCTAAACCTAAAATCTAAACCTAACCCCAAATCTAAACCTAACCCCAAATCTAAACCTAAAATCTAAACCTAACCCCAAATCTAAACCTTACCCCAAATATAAACCTAAAACCTAAACCTAACCCCAAATCTAAACCTAAAATCTAAACCTAACCCCAAATCTAAACCTAACCCCAAATCTAAACCTAAAATCTAAACCTAACCCCAAATCTAAACCTAAAATCTAAACCTAACCCCAAATCTAAACCTAACCCCAAATCTAAACCTAAAATCTAAACCTAACCCCAAATCTAAACCTAACCCCAAATCTAAACCTAAGATCTAAACCTAACCCCAAATCTAAACCTAACCCCAAATCTAAACCTAAAATCTAAACCTAACCCCAAATCTAAACCTAAAATCTAAACCTAACCCCAAATCTAAACCTAAAATCTAAACCTAACCCCAAGTCTAAACCTAACCCCAAATCTAAACCTAAAATCTAAACCTAACCCCAAATCTAAACCTAACCCCAAATCTAAACCTAAAATCTAAACCTAACCCCAAATCTAAGCCTAACCCCAAATCTAAACCTAAAATCTAAACCTAACCCCAAATCTAAACCTAACCCCATATCTAAACCTAAAATCTACACCTAACCCCAAATCTAAACCTAAAATCTAAACCTAACCCCAAATCTACACCTAACCCCAAATCTAAACCTAACCCCAAGTCTAAACCTAACCCCAAATCTAAACCTAAAATCTAAACCTAACCCCAAATCTAAACCTAACCCCAAATCTAAACCTAAAATCTAAACCTAACCCCAAATCTAAGCCTAACCCCAAATCTAAACCTAAAATCTAAACCTAACCCCAAATCTAAACCTAAAATCTAAACCTAACCCCAAATCTAAACCTAACCCCAAATCTAAACCTAAAATCTAAACCTAACCCCAAATCTAAACCTAACCCCAAATCTAAACCTAAAATCTAAACCTAACCCCAAATCGAAACCTAAAATCTAAACCTAACCCCAAATCTAAACCTAACCCCAAATCTAAACCTAAAATCTAAACCTAACCCCAAATCTAAACCTAAAATCTAAACCTAACCCCAAATCTAAACCTAAAATCTAAACCTAACCCCAAATCTAAACCTAACCCCAAATCTAAACCTAAAATCTAAACCTAACCCCAAATCTAAACCTAACCCCATATCTAAACCTAAAATCTAAACCTAACCCCAAATCTAAACCTAAAATCTAAACCTAACCCCAAATCTAAACCTAACCCCAAATCTAAACCTAAAATCTAAACCTAACCCCAAATCTAAACCTAACCCCAAATCTAAACCTAAAATCTAAACCTAACCCCAAATCTAAACCTAACCCCAAATCTAAACCTAAAATCTAAACCTAACCCCAAATCTAAACCTAAAATCTAAACCTAACCCCAAATCTAAACCTAACCCCAAATCTAAACCTAAAATCGAAACCTAACCCCAAATCTAAACCTAAAATCTAAACCTAACCCCAAATCTAAACCTAACCCCAAATCTAAACCTAAAATCTAAACCTAATCCCAAATCTAAGCCTAAACCCAAATCTAAACCTAAAATCTAAACCTAACCCCAAATCTAAACCTAACCCCAAATCTAAACCTAAAATCTAAACCTAACCCCAAATCTAAACCTAAAATCTAAACCTAACCCCAAATCTAAACCTAACCCCAAATCTAAACCTAAAATCTAAACCTAACCCCAAATCTAAACCTAAAATCTAAACCTAACCCCAAATCTAAACCTAAAATCTAAACCTAACCCCAAATCTAAACCTAAAATCTAAACCTAAACCCAAATCTAAACCTAACCCCAAATCTAAACCTAAAATCTAAACCTAACCCCAAATCTAAGCCTAACCCCAAATCTAAACCTAAAATCTAAACCTAACCCCAAATCTAAACCTAACCCCAAATCTAAACCTAAAATCTAAACCTAACCCCAAATCTAAACCTAACCCCAAATGTAAACCTAAAATCTAAACCTAACCCCAAATCTAAACCTTACCCCAAATATAAACCTAAAATCTAAACCTAACCCAAATCTAAACCTAAAATCTAAACCTAACCCCAAATCTAAACCTAAAATCTAAACCTAACCCCAAATCTAAACCTAACCCCAAATCTAAACCTAAAATCTAAACCTAACCCCAAATCTAAACCTCAAATCTAAACCTAACCCCAAATCTAAACCTAACCCCAAATCTAAACCTAAAATCTAAACCTAACCCCAAATCTAAACCTCAAATCTAAACCTAACCCCAAATCTAAACCTAACCCCAAATCTAAACCTAAAATCTAAACCTAACCCCAAATCTAAACCTAAAATCTAAACCTAACCCCAAATCTAAACCTAACCCCAAATCTAAACCTAAAATCAAAACCTAAAATCTAAACCTAACCCCAAATCTAAACCTAACCCCAAATCTAAACCTAAAATCTAAACCTAACCCCAAATCTAAACCTAAAATCTAAACCTAACCCCAAATCTAAACCTAACCCCAAATCTAAACCTAAAATCTAAACCTAACCCCAAATCTAAACCTAAAATCTAAACCTAACCCCAAATCTAAACCTAAAATCTAAACCTAACCCCAAATCTAAACCTAACCCCAAATCTAAACCTAAAATCTAAACCTAACCCCAAATCTAAACCTAAAATCTAAACCTAAAATCTAAACCTAACCCCAAATCTAAATCTAAAATCTAAACCTAACCCCAAATCTAAACCTAAAATCTAAACCTAACCCCAAATCTAAACCTAAAATCTAAACCTAACCCCAAATCTAAACCTAACCCCAAATCTAAACCTAAAATCTAAACCTAACCCCAAATCTAAACCTAAAATCTAAACCTAACCCCAAATCTAAACCTAACCCCAAATCTAAACCTAAAATCTAAACCTAACCCCAAATCTAAGCCTAACCCCAAATCTAAACCTAAAATCTAAACCTAACCCCAAATCTAAACCTAAAATCTAAACCTAACCCCAAATCTAAACCTAACCCCAAATCTAAACCTAAAATCTAAACCTAACCCCAAATCTAAACCTTACCCCAAATATAAACCTAAAATCTAAACCTAACCCCAAATCTAAACCTAAAATCTAAACCTAACCCCAAATTTAAACCTAAAATCTAAACCTAACCCCAAATCTAAACCTAAAATCTAAACCTAACCCCAAATCTAAACCTAAAATCTAAACCTAACCCCAAGTCTAAACCTAACCCCAAATCTAAACCTAAAATCTAAACCTAACCCCAAATCTAAACCTAAAATCTAAACCTAACCCCAAATCTAAACCTAACCCCAAATCTAAACCTAAAATCTAAACCTAACCCCAAATCTAAACCTAACCCCATATCTAAATCTAAAATCTAAACCTAACCCCAAATCTAAACCTAAAATCTAAACCTAACCCCAAATCTAAACCTAACCCCAAATCTAAACCTAAAATCTAAACCTAACCCCAAATCTAAACCTAACCCCATATCTAAATCTAAAATCTAAACCTAACCCAAATCTAAACCTAACCCCAAATCTAAACCTAAAATCTAAACCTAACCCCAAATCTAAACCTAACCCCAAATGTAAACCTAAAATCTAAACCTAACCCCAAATTTAAAGCTAAAATCTAAACCTAACCCCAAATCTAAACCTAAAATCTAAACCTAACCCCAACTCTAAACCTAACCCCAAATCTAAACCTAAAATCTAAACCTAACCCCAAATCTAAACCTAAAATCTAAACCTAACCCCAAATCTAAACCTAACCCCAAATCTAAACCTAAAATCTAAACCTAACCCCAAATCTAAACCTAAAATCTAAACCTAACCCCAAGTCTAAACCTAACCCCAAATCTAAACCTAAAATCTAAACCTAACCCCAAATCTAAACCTAAAATCTAAACCTAACCCCAAATTTAAACCTAAAATCTAAACCTAACCCCAAATCTAAACCTAAAATCTAAACCTAACCCCAAATCTAAACCTAAAATCTAAACCTAACCCCAAGTCTAAACCTAACCCCAAATCTAAACCTAAAATCTAAACCTAACCCCAAATCTAAACCTAAAATCTAAACCTAACCCCAAATCTAAACCTAACCCCAAATCTAAACCTAAAATCTAAACCTAACCCCAAATCTAAACCTAACCCCATATCTAAACCTAAAATCTAAACCTAACCCCAAATCTAAACCTAAAATCTAAACCTAACCCCAAATCTAAACCTAACCCCAAATCTAAACCTAAAATCTAAACCTAACCCCAAATCTAAACCTAAAATCTAAACATAAAATCTAAACCTAACCCCAAATCTAAACCTAAAATCTAAACCTAACCCCAAATCTAAACCTAACCCCAAATCTAAACCTAAAATCTAAACCTAAAATCTAAACCTAACCCCAAATCTAAACCTAAAATCTAAACCTAACCCCAAATTTAAACCTAAAATCTAAACCTAACCCCAAATCTAAACCTAACCCCAAATCTAAACCTTAAATCTAAACCTAACCCCAAATCTAAACCTAAAATCTAAACCTAACCCCAAATCTAAACCTAAAATCTAAACCTAACCCCAAATCTAAACCTAAAATCTAAACCTAACCCCAAGTCTAAACCTAACCCCAAATCTAAACCTAAAATCTAAACCTAACCCCAAATCTAAACCTAAAATCTAAACCTAACCCCAAATCTAAACCTAAAATCTAAACCTAACCCCAAATTTAAACCTAAAATCTAAACCTAACCCCAAATCTAAACCTAAATCTAAACCTTTCCCCAAATCTAAACCTAACCCCAAATCTAAACCTAAAATCTAAACCTAACCCCAAATCTAAACCTAACCCCAAATCTAAACCTAAAATCTAAACCTAACCCCAAATCTAAACCTAAAATCTAAACCTAACCCCAAATCTAAACCTAAAATCTAAACATAAAATCTAAACCTAACCCCAAATCTAAACCTAACCCCAAATCTAAACCTAAAATCTAAACCTAACCCCAAATCTAAACCTAAAATCTAAACCTAACCCCAAATCTAAACCTAACCCCAAATCTAAACCTAAAATCTAAACCTAACCCCAAATCTAAACCTAAAATCTAAACCTAACCCCAAATCTAAACCGTAAATCTAAACCTAACCCCGAATCTAAACCTAAAATCTAAACCTAACCTAAAATGTAAACCTAAAATCTAAACCTAACCCCAAATCTAAACCTAAAATCTAAACCTAACCCCAAATCTAAACCTAACCCCAAATCTAAACCTACAATCTAAACCTAACCCCAAATCTAAACCTAACCCCAAATCTAAACCTAAAATCTAAACCTAACCCCAAATCTAAACCTAACCCCAAATCTAAACCTAAAATCTAAACCTAACCCCAAATCTAAACCTAAAATCTAAACCTAACCCCAAATCTAAACCTAACCCCAAATCTAAACCTAAAATCTAAACCTAACCCCAAATCTAAACCTAACCCCAAATCTAAACCTAAAATCTAAACCTAACCCCAAATCTAAACCTAACCCCAAATCTAAACCTAAAATCTAAACCTAACCCCAAATCTAAACCTAAAATCTAACCTAACCCCAAATCTAAACCTAAAATCTAAACCTAACCCCAAATCTAAACCTAAAATCTAAACCTAACCCCAAATCTAAACCTAAAATCTAAACCTAACCCCAAATCTAAACCTAACCCCAAATCTAAACCTAAAATCTAAACCTAACCCCAAATCTAAACCTAAAATTTAAACCTAACCCCAAATCTAAACCTAACCCCAAATCTAAACCTAAAATCTAAACCTAACCCCAAATCTAAACCTTACCCCAAATATAAACCTAAAATCTAAACCTAACCCCAAATCTAAACCTAAAATCTAAACCTAACCCCAAATCTAAACCTAACCCCAAATCTAAACCTAAAATCTAAACCTAACCCCAAATCTAAACCTAAAATCTAAACCTAACCCCAAATCTAAACCTAACCCCAAATCTAAACCTAAAATCTAAACCTAACCCCAAATTTAAACCTAAAATCTAAACCTAACCCCAAATCTAAACCTAAAATCTAAACCTAACCCCAAGTCTAAACCTAACCCCAAATCTAAACCTAAAATCTAAACCTAACCCCAAATCTAAACCTAAAATCTAAACCTAACCCCAAGTCTAAACCTAACCCCAAATCTAAACCTAAAATCTAAACCTAACCCCAAATCTAAACCTAACCCCAAATCTAAACCTAAAATCTAAACCTAACCCCAAATCTAAACCTAAAATCTAAACCTAACCCCAAATCTAAACCTAAACCCAAATCTAAACCTAAAATCTAAACCTAACCCCAAATCTAAACCTAAAATCTAAACCTAACCCCAAATCTAAACCTATAATCTAAACCTAACCCCAAATCTAAACCTAAAATCTAAACATAAAATCTAAACCTAACCCCAAATCTAAACCTAAAATCTAAACCTAACCCCAAATCTAAACCTAACCCCAAATCTAAACCTAAAATCTAAACCTAACCCCAAATCTAAACCTAAAATCTAAACCTAACCCAAATCTAAACCTAACCCCAAATCTAAACCTAAAATCTAAACCTAACCCCAAATCTAAACCTAACCCCAAATCTAAACCTAAAATCTAAACCTAACCCCAAATCTAAACCTAAAATCTAAACCTAACCCCAAATCTAAACCTAAAATCTAAACCTAACCCCAAATCTAAACCTAAAATCTAAACCTAACCCCAAATCTAAACCTAAACCCAAATCTAAACCTAAAATCTAAACCTAACCCCAAATCTAAACCTAACCCCAAATCTAAACCTAAAATCTAAACCTAACCCCAAATTTAAACCTAAAATCTAAACCTAACCCCAAATCTAAACCTAAAATCTAAACCTAACCCCAAGTCTAAACCTAACCCCAAATCTAAACCTAAAATCTAAACCTAACCCCAAATCTAAACCTAAAATCTAAACCTAACCCCAAATCTAAACCTAAAATCTAAACCTAACCCCAAATCTAAACCTAACCCCAAATCTAAACCTAAAATCTAAACCTAACCCCAAATCTAAACCTTACCCCAAATATAAACCTAAAATCTAAACCTAACCCCAAATCTAAACCTAAAATCTAAACCTAACCCCAAATTTAAACCTAAAATCTAAACCTAACCCCAAATCTAAACCTAAAATCTAAACCTAACCCCAAATCTAAACCTAAAATCTAAACCTAACCCCAAGTCTAAACCTAACCCCAAATCTAAACCTAAAATCTAAACCTAACCCCAAATCTAAACCTAAAATCTAAACCTAACCCCAAATCTAAACCTAACCCCATATCTAAACCTAAAATCTAAACCTAACCCCAAATCTAAACCTAAAATCTAAACCTAACCCCAAATCTAAACCTAACCCCAAATCTAAACCTAAAATCTAAACCTAACCCCAAATCTAAACCTAAAATCTAAACATAAAATCTAAACCTCACCCCAAATCTAAACCTAAAATCTAAACCTAACCCCAAATCTAAACCTAAAATCTAAACCTAAAATCTAAACCTAACCCCAAATCTAAACCTAAAATCTAAACCTAACCCCAAATCTAAACCTAACCCCAAATTTAAACCTAAAATCTAAACCTAACCCCAAATCTAAACCTAAAATCTAAACCTAACCCCAAATCTAAACCTAACCCCAAATCTAAACCTTAAATCTAAACCTAACCCCAAATCTAAACCTAAAATCTAAACCTAACCCCAAATTTAATCCTAAAATCTAAACCTAACCCCAAATCTAAACCTAAAATCTAAACCTAACCCCAAATCTAAACCTAAAATCTAAACCTAACCCCAAGTCTAAACCTAACCCCAAATCTAAACCTAAAATCTAAACCTAACCCCAAATCTAAACCTAAAATCTAAACCTAACCCCAAGTCTAAACCTAACCCCAAATCTAAACCTAAAATCTAAACCTAACCCCAAATCTAAACCTAACCCCAAATCTAAACCTAAAATCTAAACCTAACCCCAAATCTAAACCTAAAATCTAAACCTAACCCCAAATCTAAACCTAAACCCAAATCTAAACCTAAAATCTAAACCTAACCCCAAATCTAAACCTAACCCCAAATCTAAACCTAAAATCTAAACCTAACCCCAAATCTAAACCTAAAATCTAAACCTAACCCAAATCTAAACCTAACCCCAAATCTAAACCTAAAATCTAAACCTAACCCCAAATCTAAACCTAAAATCTAAACCTAACCCAAATCTAAACCTAACCCCAAATCTAAACCTAAAATCTAAACCTAACCCCAAATCTAAACCTAACCCCAAATCTAAACCTTAAATCTAAACCTAACCCCGAATCTAAACCTAAAATCTAAACCTAACCTAAAATGTAAACCTAAAATCTAAACCTAACCCCAAATCTAAACCTAAAATCTAAACCTAACCCAAATCTAAACCTAACCCCAAATCTAAACCTAAAATCTAAACCTAACCCCAAATCTAAACCTAACCCCAAATCTAAACCTAAAATCTAAACCTAACCCCAAATCTAAACCTAAAATCTAAACCTAACCCCAAATCTAAACCTAACCCCAAATCTAAACCTAAAATCTAAACCTAACCCCAAATCTAAACCTAAAATCTAAACCTAACCCCAAATCTAAACCTAAACCCAAATCTAAACCTAAAATCTAAACCTAACCCCAAATCTAAACCTAACCCCAAATCTAAACCTAAAATCTAAACCTAACCCCAAATGTAAACCTAAAATCTAAACCTAACCCCAAATCTAAACCTAAAATCTAAACCTAACCCCAAATCTAAACCTAAAATCTAAACCTAACCCCAAATCTAAACCTAAAATCTAAACCTAACCCCAAATCTAAACCTAAAATCTAAACCTAACCCCAAATCTAAACCTAACCCCAAATCTAAACCTAAAATCTAAACCTAACCCCAAATCTAAACCTTACCCCAAATATAAACCTAAAATCTAAACCTAACCCCAAATCTAAACCTAAAATCTAAACCTAACCCCAAATCTAAACCTAAAATCTAAACCTAACCCCAAATCTAAACCTAAAATCTAAACCTAACCCCAAGTCTAAACCTAACCCCAAATCTAAACCTAAAATCTAAACCTAACCCCAAATCTAAACCTAAAATCTAAACCTAACCCCAAATCTAAACCTAAAATCTAAACCTAACCCCAAATCTAAACCTAAAATCTAAACCTAACCCCAAATCTAAACCTAACCCCAAATCTAAACCTAAAATCTAAACCTAACCCCAAATCTAAACCTAACCCCATATCTAAACCTAAAATCTAAACCTAACCCCAAATCTAAACCTAAAATCTAAACCTAACCCCAAATCTAAACCTAACCCCAAATCTAAACCTAAAATCTAAACCTAACCCCAAATCTAAACCTAAAATCTAAACATAAAATCTAAACCTCACCCCAAATCTAAACCTAAAATCTAAACCTAACCCCAAATCTAAACCTAAAATCTAAACCTAAAATATAAACCTAACCCCAAATCTAAACCTAAAATCTAAACCTAACGCCAAATCTAAACCTAACCCCAAATCTAAACCTAACCCCAAATCTAAACCTAAAATCTAAACCTAACCCCAAATCTAAACCTAACCCCAAATCTAAACCTTAAATCTAAACCTAACCCCAAATCTAAACCTAAAATCTAAACCTAACCCCAAATTTAATCCTAAAATCTAAACCTAACCCCAAATCTAAACCTAAAATCTAAACCTAACCCCAAATCTAAACCTAAAATCTAAACCTAACCCCAAATCTAAACCTAAAATCTAAACCTAACCCCAAATCTAAACCTAACCCCAAATCTAAACCTAAAATCTAAACCTAACCCCAAATCTAAACCTAAAATCTAAACCTAACCCCAAATCTAAACCTAAATCTAAACCTAACCCCATATCTAAACCTAACCCCAAATCTAAACCTAAAATCTAAACCTAACCCCAAATCTAAACCTAACCCCATATCTAAATCTAAAATCTAAACCTAACCCCAAATCTAAACCTAAAATCTAAACCTAACCCAAATCTAAACCTAACCCCAAATCTAAACCTAAAATCTAAACCTAACCCCAAATCTAAACCTAACCCCAAATCTAAACCTAAAATCTAAACCTAACCCCAAATCTAAACCTTAAATCTAAACCTAACCCCAAATCTAAACCTAAAATCTAAACCTAACCCCAAATCTAAACCTAAAATCTAAACCTAAACCCAAATCTAAACCTAAAATCTAAACCTAACCCCAAGTCTAAACCTAACCCCAAATCTAAACCTAAAATCTAAACCTAACCCCAAATCTAAACCTAAAATCTAAACCTAACCCCAAATTTAAACCTAAAATCTAAACCTAACCCCAAATCTAAACCTAAAATCTAAACCTAAACCCAAATCTAAACCTAAAATCTAAACCTAACCCCAAGTCTAAACCTAACCCCAAATCTAAACCTAAAATCTAAACCTAACCCCAAATCTAAACCTAAAATCTAAACCTAACCCCAAATCTAAACCTAAAATCTAAACCTAACCCCAAATCTAAACCTAACCCCAAATCTAAACCTACAATCTAAACCTAACCACAAATCTAAACCTAACCCCATATCTAAACCTAAAATCTAAACCTAACCCCAAATCTAAACCTAAAATCTAAACCTAACCCCAAATCTAAACCTAACCCCAAATCTAAACCTAAAATCTAAACCTAACCCCAAATCTAAACCTAAAATCTAAACATAAAATCTAAACCTAACCCCAAATCTAAACCTAAAATCTAAACCTAACCCCAAATCTAAACCTAACCCCAAATCTAAACCTAAAATCTAAACCTAAAATCTAAACCTAACCCCAAATCTAAACCTAAAATCTAAACCTAACCCCAAATCTAAACCTAACCCCAAATTTAAACCTAAAATCTAAACCTAACCCCAAATCTAAACCTAAAATCTAAACCTAACCCCAAATCTAAACCTAACCCCAAATCTAAACCTTAAATCTAAACCTAACCCCAAATCTAAACCTAAAATCTAAACCTAACCCCAAATCTAAACCTAAAATCTAAACCTAACCCCAAATCTAAACCTAAAATCTAAACCTAACCCCAAGTCTAAACCTAACCCCAAATCTAAACCTAAAATCTAAACCTAACCCCAAATCTAAACCTAAAATCTAAACCTAACCCCAAATTTAAACCTAAAATCTAAACCTAACCCCAAATCTAAACCTAAATCTAAACCTAACCCCAAATCTAAACCTAACCCCAAATCTAAACCTAAAATCTAAACCTAACCCCAAATCTAAACCTAACCCCAAATCTAAACCTAAAATCTAAACCTAACCCCAAATCTAAACCTAAAATCTAAACATAAAATCTAAACCTAACCCCAAATCTAAACCTAACCCCAAATCTAAACCTAAAATCTAAACCTAACCCCAAATCTAAACCTAAAATCTAAACCTAACCCCAAATCTAAACCTAAAATCTAAACCTAACCCCAAATCTAAACCTAAAATCTAAACCTAAAATCTAAACCTAACCCCAAATCTAAACCTAACCCCAAATCTAAACCTAAAATCTAAACCTAACCCCAAATCTAAACCTAACCCCAAATCTAAACCTAAAATCTAAACCTAACCCCAAATCTAAACCTTAAATCTAAACCTAACCCCGAATCTAAACCTAAAATCTAAACCTAACCTAAAATGTAAACCTAAAATCTAAACCTAACCCCAAATCTAAACCTAAAATCTAAACCTAACCCCAAATCTAAACCTAAGCCCAAATCTAAACCTAAAATCTAAACCTAACCCCAAATCTAAACCTAACCCCAAATCTAAACCTAAAATCTGAACCTAACCCCAAATCTAAACCTAACCCCAAATCTAAACCTAAAATCTAAACCTAACCCCAAATCTAAACCTAACCCCAAATCTAAACCTAAAATCTAAACCTAACCCCAAATCTAAACCTAAAATCTAAACCTAACCCCAAATCTAAACCTAACCCCAAATCTAAACCTAAAATCTAAACCTAACCCCAAATCTAAGCCTAACCCCAAATCTAAAGCTAAAATCTAAACCTAACCCCAAATCTAAACCTAACCCCAAATCTAAACCTAAAATCTAAACCTAACCCCAAATCTAAACCTAAAATTTAAACGTAACCCCAAATCTAAACCTAACCCCAAATCTAAACCTAAAATCTAAACCTAACCCCAAATCTATACCTAAAATCTAAACCTAACCCCAAATCTAAACCTTACCCCAAATATAAACCTAAAATCTAAACCTAACCCCAAATCTAAACCTAAAATCTAAACCTAACCCCAAATCTAAACCTAACCCCAAATCTAAACCTAAAATCTAAACCTAACCCCAAATCTAAACCTAAAATCTAAACCTAATCCCAAATCTAAACCTAACCCCAAATCTAAACCTAAAATCTAAACCTAACCCCAAATCTAAACCTAACCCCAAATCTAAACCTAAAATCTAACCCTAACCCCAAATCTAAACCTAACCCCAAATCTAAACCTAAAATCTAAACCTAACCCCAAATCTAAACCTAAAATCTAAACCTAACCCCAAGTCTAAACCTAACCCCAAATCTAAACCTAAAATCTAAACCTAACCCCAAATCTAAACCTAAAATCTAAACCTAACCCCAAATCTAAACCTAACCCCAAAACTAAACCTAAAATCTAAACCTAACCCCAAATCTAAACCTAAAATCTAAACCTAACCCCAAATCTAAACCTAAACCCAAATCTAAACCTAAAATCTAAACCTAACCCCAAATCTAAACCTAACCCCAAATCTAAACCTAAAATCTAAACCTAACCCCAAATCTAAACCTATAATCTAAACCTAACCCCAAATCTAAACCTAAAATCTAAACATAAAATCTAAACCTAACCCCAAATCTAAACCTAACCCCAAATCTAAACCTAAAATCTAAACCTAACCCCAAATCTAAACCTAACCCCAAATCTAAACCTAAAATCTAAACCTAACCCCAAATCTAAACCTAACCCCAAATCTAAACCTAACCCCAAATCTAAACCTAAAATCTAAACCTAACCCCAAATCTAAACCTAAAATCTAAACCTAACCCCAAATCTAAACCTAACCCCAAATCTAAACCTTAAATCTAAACCTAACCCCAAATCTAAACCTAAAATCTAAACCTAACCCCAAATCTAAACCTAAAATCTAAACCTAACCCCAAATCTAAACCTAAAATCTAAACCTAACCCCAAGTCTAAACCTAACCCCAAATCTAAACCTAAAATCTAAACCTAACCCCAAATCTAAACCTAAAATCTAAACCTAACCCCAAATTTAAACCTAAAATCTAAACCTAACCCCAAATCTAAACCTAAATCTAAACCTAACCCCAAATCTAAACCTAACCCCAAATCTAAACCTAAAATCTAAACCTAACCCCAAATCTAAACCTAACCCCAAATCTAAACCTAAAATCTAAACCTAACCCCAAATCTAAACCTAAAATCTAAACCTAACCCCAAATCTAAACCTAAAATCTAAACATAAAATCTAAACCTAACCCCAAATCTAAACCTAACCCCAAATCTAAACCTAAAATCTAAACCTAACCCCAAATCTAAACCTAAAATCTAAACCTAACCCCAAATCTAAACCTAAAATCTAAACCTAACCCCAAATCTAAACCTAAAATCTAAACCTAAAATCTAAACCTAACCCCAAATCTAAACCTAACCCCAAATCTAAACCTAAAATCTAAACCTAACCCCAAATCTAAACCTAACCCCAAATCTAAACCTAACCCCAAATCTAAACCTAAAATCTAAACCTAACCCCAAATCTAAACCTAACCCCAAATCTAAACCTAAAATCTAAACCTAACCCCAAATCTAAACCTTAAATCTAAACCTAACCCCGAATCTAAACCTAAAATCTAAACCTAACCTAAAATGTAAACCTAAAATCTAAACCTAACCCCAAATCTAAACCTAAAATCTAAACCTAACCCCAAATCTAAACCTAAGCCCAAATCTAAACCTAAAATCTAAACCTAACCCCAAATCTAAACCTAACCCCAAATCTAAACCTAAAATCTGAACCTAACCCCAAATCTAAACCTAACCCCAAATCTAAACCTAAAATCTAAACCTAACCCCAAATCTAAACCTAACCCCAAATCTAAACCTAAAATCTAAACCTAACCCCAAATCTAAACCTAAAATCTAAACCTAACCCCAAATCTAAACCTAACCCCAAATCTAAACCTAAAATCTAAACCTAACCCCAAATCTAAGCCTAACCCCAAATCTAAAGCTAAAATCTAAACCTAACCCCAAATCTAAACCTAACCCCAAATCTAAACCTAAAATCTAAACCTAACCCCAAATCTAAACCTAAAATTTAAACGTAACCCCAAATCTAAACCTAACCCCAAATCTAAACCTAAAATCTAAACCTAACCCCAAATCTATACCTAAAATCTAAACCTAACCCCAAATCTAAACCTTACCCCAAATATAAACCTAAAATCTAAACCTAACCCCAAATCTAAACCTAAAATCTAAACCTAACCCCAAATCTAAACCTAACCCCAAATCTAAACCTAAAATCTAAACCTAACCCCAAATCTAAACCTAAAATCTAAACCTAATCCCAAATCTAAACCTAACCCCAAATCTAAACCTAAAATCTAAACCTAACCCCAAATCTAAACCTAACCCCAAATCTAAACCTAAAATCTAACCCTAACCCCAAATCTAAACCTAACCCCAAATCTAAACCTAAAATCTAAACCTAACCCCAAATCTAAACCTAAAATCTAAACCTAACCCCAAGTCTAAACCTAACCCCAAATCTAAACCTAAAATCTAAACCTAACCCCAAATCTAAACCTAAAATCTAAACCTAACCCCAAATCTAAACCTAACCCCAAAACTAAACCTAAAATCTAAACCTAACCCCAAATCTAAACCTAAAATCTAAACCTAACCCCAAATCTAAACCTAACCCCAAATCTAAACCTAAAATCTAAACCTAACCCCAAATCTAAACCTAACCCCAAATTTAAACCTAAAATCTAAACCTAACCCCAAATCTAAACCTAAAATCTAAACCTAACCCCAAATCTAAACCTAACCCCAAATCTAAACCTTAAATCTAAACCTAACCCCGAATCTAAACCTAAAATCTAAACCTAACCTAAAATGTAAACCTAAAATCTAAACCTAACCCCAAATCTAAACCTAAAATCTAAACCTAACCCCAAATCTAAACCTAAGCCCAAATCTAAACCTAAAATCTAAACCTAACCCCAAATCTAAACCTAACCCCAAATCTAAACGTAAAATCTGAACCTAACCCCAAATCTAAACCTAACCCCAAATCTAAACCTAAAATCTAAACCTAACCCCAAATCTAAACCTAACCCCAAATCTAAACCTAAAATCTAAACCTAACCCCAAATCTAAACCTAAAATCTAAACCTAACCCCAAATCTAAACCTAACCCCAAATCTAAACCTAAAATCTAAACCTAACCCCAAATCTAAGCCTAACCCCAAATCTAAAGCTAAAATCTAAACCTAACCCCAAATCTAAACCTAACCCCAAATCTAAACCTAAAATCTAAACCTAACCCCAAATCTAAACCTAAAATTTAAACGTAACCCCAAATCTAAACCTAACCCCAAATCTAAACCTAAAATCTAAACCTAACCCCAAATCTATACCTAAAATCTAAACCTAACCCCAAATCTAAACCTTACCCCAAATATAAACCTAAAATCTAAACCTAACCCCAAATCTAAACCTAAAATCTAAACCTAACCCCAAATCTAAACCTAACCCCAAATCTAAACCTAAAATCTAAACCTAACCCCAAATCTAAACCTAAAATCTAAACCTAATCCCAAATCTAAACCTAACCCCAAATCTAAACCTAAAATCTAAACCTAACCCCAAATCTAAACCTAACCCCAAATCTAAACCTAAAATCTAACCCTAACCCCAAATCTAAACCTAACCCCAAATCTAAACCTAAAATCTAAACCTAACCCCAAATCTAAACCTAAAATCTAAACCTAACCCCAAGTCTAAACCTAACCCCAAATCTAAACCTAAAATCTAAACCTAACCCCAAATCTAAACCTAAAATCTAAACCTAACCCCAAATCTAAACCTAACCCCAAAACTAAACCTAAAATCTAAACCTAACCCCAAATCTAAACCTAAAATCTAAACCTAACCCCAAATCTAAACCTAAACCCAAATCTAAACCTAAAATCTAAACCTAACCCCAAATCTAAACCTAACCCCAAATCTAAACCTAAAATCTAAACCTAACCCCAAATCTAAACCTATAATCTAAACCTAACCCCAAATCTAAACCTAAAATCTAAACATAAAATCTAAACCTAACCCCAAATCTAAACCTAACCCCAAATCTAAACCTAAAATCTAAACCTAACCCCAAATCTAAACCTAACCCCAAATCTAAACCTAAAATCTAAACCTAACCCCAAATCTAAACCTAACCCCAAATCTAAACCTAACCCCAAATCTAAACCTAAAATCTAAACCTAACCCCAAATCTAAACCTAAAATCTAAACCTAACCCCAAATTTAAACCTAAAATCTAAACCTAACCCCAAATCTAAACCTAAAATCTAAACCTAACCCCAAATCTAAACCTAAAATCTAAACATAACCCCAAATCTAAACCTAAAATCTAAACCTAACCCCAAGTCTAAACCTAACCCCAAATCTAAACCTAAAATCTAAACCTAACCCCAAATCTAAACCTAAAATCTAAACCTAACCCCAAATCTAAACCTAACCCCAAATCTAAACCTAAAATCTAAACCTAACCCCAAATCTAAACCTAAAATCTAAACCTAACCCCAAGTCTAAACCTAACCCCAAATCTAAACCTAAAATCTAAACCTAACCCCAAATCTAAACCTAAAATCTAAACCTAACCCCAAATCTAAACCTAAAATCTAAACCTAACCCCAAATCTAAACCTAACCCCATATCTAAACCTAAAATCTAAACCTAACCCCAAATCTAAACCTAAAATCTAAACCTAACCCCAAATCTAAACCTAACCCCAAATCTAAACCTAAAATCTAAACCTAACCCCAAATCTAAACCTTAAATCTAAACATAAAATCTAAATCTAACCCCAAATCTAAACCTAAAATCTAAACCTAACCCCAAATCTAAACCTAAAATCTAAACATAACCCCAAATCTAAACCTAACCCCAAATCTAAACCTAAAATCTAAACCTAAAATCTAAACCTAACCCCAAATCTAAACCTAAAATCTAAACCTAACCCCAAATCTAAACCTAACCCCAAATTTAAACCTAAAATCTAAACCTAACCCCAAATCTAAACCTAAAATCTAAACCTAACCCCAAATCTAAACCTAACCCCAAATCTAAACCTTAAATCTAAACCTAACCCCAAATCTAAACCTAAAATCTAAACCTAACCCCAAATTTAAACCTAAAATCTAAACCTAACCCCAAATCTAAACCTAAAATCTAAACCTAACCCCAAATCTAAACCTAAAATCTAAACCTAACCCCAAGTCTAAACCTAACCCCAAATCTAAACCTAAAATCTAAACCTAACCCCAAATCTAAACCTAAAATCTAAACCTAACCCCAAATCTAAACCTAACCCCAAATCTAAACCTAAAATCTAAACCTAACCCCAAATCTAAACCTAAAATCTAAACCTAACCCCAAATCTAAACCTAACCCCAAATCTAAACCTAAAATCTAAACCTAACCCCAAATCTAAACCTAAAATCTAAACCTAACCCCAAGTCTAAACCTAACCCCAAATCTAAACCTAAAATCTAAACCTAACCCCAAATCTAAACCTAAAATCTAAACCTAACCCCAAATCTAAACCTAACCCCAAATCTAAACCTAAAATCTAAACCTAACCCCAAATCTAAACCTAACCCCAAATCTAAACCTAAAATCTAAACCTAACCCCAAATCTAAACCTAAAATCTAAACCTAACCCCAAATCTAAACCTAACCCCAAATCTAAACCTAAAATCTAAACCTAACCCCAAATCTAAACCTAAAATCTAAACCTAACCCCAAATCTAAACCTAACCCCAAATCTAAACCTAAAATCTAAACCTAACCCCAAATCTAAACCTAAAATCTAAACCTAACCCCAAGTCTAAACCTAACCCCAAATCTAAACCTAAAATCTAAACCTAACCCCAAATCTAAACCTAAAATCTAAACCTAACCCCAAATCTAAACCTAAAATCTAAACCTAACCCCAAATCTAAACCTAAAATCTAAACCTAACCCCAAATCTAAACCTAAAATCTAAACCTAACCCCAAATCTAAACCTAAAATCTAAACCTAACCCCAAGTCTAAACCTAACCCCAAATGTAAACCTAAAATCTAAACCTAACCCCAAATCTAAACCTAAAATCTAAACCTAACCCCAAATCTAAACCTAAAATCTAAACCTAACCCCAAATCTAAACCTAACCCCAAATCTAAACCTAAAATCTAAACCTAACCCCAAATCTAAACCTAAAATCTAAACCTAACCCCAAATCTAAACCTAAAATCTAAACCTAACCCCAAGTCTAAACCTTACCCCAAATCTAAACCTAAAATCTAAACCTAACCCCAAATCTAAACCTAAAATCTAAACATAAAATCTAAACCTAACCCCAAATCTAAACCTAACCCCAAATCTAAACCTAAAATCTAAACCTAACCCCAAATCTAAACCTAAAATCTAAACCTAACCCCAAATCTAAACCTAAAATCTAAACATAAAATCTAAACCTAACCCCAAATCTAAACCTAAAATCTAAACCTAACCCCAAATCTAAACCTAACCCCAAATCTAAACCTAAAATCTAAACCTAACCCCAAATCTAAACCTAACCCCAAATCTAAACCTAAAATCTAAACCTAACCCCAAATCTAAACCTAAAATCTAAACCTAACCCCAAATCTAAACCTTAAATCTAAACCTAACCCCGAATCTAAACCTAAAATCTAAACCTAACCTAAAATGTAAACCTAAAATCTAAACCTAACCCCAAATCTAAACCTAAAATCTAAACCTAACCCCAAATCTAAACCTAACCCCAAATCTAAACCTAAAATCTAAACCTAACCCCAAATCTAAACCTAACCCCAAATCTAAACCTAAAATCTAAACCTAACCCCAAATCTAAACCTAACCCCAAATCTAAACCTAAAATCTAAACCTAACCCCAAATCTACACCTAAAATCTAACCTAACCCCAAATCTAAACCTAAAATCTAAACCTAACCCCAAATCTAAGCCTAACCCCAAATCTAAACCTAACCCCAAATCTAAACCTAACCCCAAATCTAAACCTAAAATCTAAACCTAACCCCAAATCTAAACCTAAAATTTAAACCTAACCCCAAATCTAAACCTAACCCCAAATCTAAACCTAAAATCTAAACCTAACCCCAAATCTAAACCTAACCCCAAATCTAAACCTAAAATCTAAACCTAACCCCAAATCTAAAGTAACCCCAAATCTAAACCTAAAATCTAAACCTAACCCCAAATCTAAACCTAACCCCAAATCTAAACCTAAAATCTAAACCTAACCCCAAATCTAAACCTAAAATCTAAACGTAACCCCAAGTCTAAACCTAACCCCAAATCTAAACCTAAAATCTAAACCTAACCCCAAATCTAAACCTAAAATCTAAACCTAACCCCAAATCTAAACCTAAAATCTAAACCTAACCCCAAATCTAAACCTAAATCTAAACCTAACCCCAAATCTAAACCTAACCCCAAATCTAAACCTAATATCTAAACCTAACCCCAAATCTAAACCTAACCCCAAATCTAAACCTAAAATCTAAACCTAACCCCAAATCTAAACCTAAAATCTAAACCTAACCCCAAATCTAAACCTAAAATCTAAACATAAAATCTAAACCTAACCCCAAATCTAAACCTAACCCCAAATCTAAACCTAAAATCTAAACCTAACCCCAAATCTAAACCTAAAATCTAAACCTAACCCCAAATCTAAACCTAAAATCTAAACCTAACCCCAAATCTAAACCTAAAATCTAAACATAAAATCTAAACCTAACCCCAAATCTAAACCTAAAATCTAAACCTAACCCCAAATCTAAACCTAACCCCAAATCTAAACCTAAAATCTAAACCTAACCCCAAATCTAAACCTAAAATCTAAACCTAACCCCAAATCTAAACCTAAAATCTAAACCTAACCCCAAGTCTAAACCTTACCCCAAATCTAAACCTAAAATCTAAACCTAACCCCAAATCTAAACCTAAAATCTAAACATAAAATCTAAACCTAACCCCAAATCTAAACCTAACCCCAAATCTAAACCTAAAATCTAAACCTAACCCCAAATCTAAACCTAAAATCTAAACCTAACCCCAAATCTAAACCTAAAATCTAAACATAAAATCTAAACCTAACCCCAAATCTAAACCTAAAATCTAAACCTAACCCCAAATCTAAACCTAACCCCAAATCTAAACCTAAAATCTAAACCTAACCCCAAATCTAAACCTAACCCCAAATCTAAACCTAAAATCTAAACCTAACCCCAAATCTAAACCTAAAATCTAAACCTAACCCCAAATCTAAACCTTAAATCTAAACCTAACCCCGAATCTAAACCTAAAATCTAAACCTAACCTAAAATGTAAACCTAAAATCTAAACCTAACCCCAAATCTAAACCTAAAATCTAAACCTAACCCCAAATCTAAACCTAACCCCAAATCTAAACCTAAAATCTAAACCTAACCCCAAATCTAAACCTAACCCCAAATCTAAACCTAAAATCTAAACCTAACCCCAAATCTAAACCTAACCCCAAATCTAAACCTAAAATCTAAACCTAACCCCAAATCTACACCTAAAATCTAACCTAACCCCAAATCTAAACCTAAAATCTAAACCTAACCCCAAATCTAAGCCTAACCCCAAATCTAAACCTAACCCCAAATCTAAACCTAACCCCAAATCTAAACCTAAAATCTAAACCTAACCCCAAATCTAAACCTAAAATTTAAACCTAACCCCAAATCTAAACCTAACCCCAAATCTAAACCTAAAATCTAAACCTAACCCCAAATCTAAACCTAACCCCAAATCTAAACCTAAAATCTAAACCTAACCCCAAATCTAAAGTAACCCCAAATCTAAACCTAAAATCTAAACCTAACCCCAAATCTAAACCTAACCCCAAATCTAAACCTAAAATCTAAACCTAACCCCAAATCTAAACCTAAAATCTAAACGTAACCCCAAGTCTAAACCTAACCCCAAATCTAAACCTAAAATCTAAACCTAACCCCAAATCTAAACCTAAAATCTAAACCTAACCCCAAATCTAAACCTAAAATCTAAACCTAACCCCAAATCTAAACCTAAATCTAAACCTAACCCCAAATCTAAACCTAACCCCAAATCTAAACCTAATATCTAAACCTAACCCCAAATCTAAACCTAACCCCAAATCTAAACCTAAAATCTAAACCTAACCCCAAATCTAAACCTAAAATCTAAACCTAACCCCAAATCTAAACCTAAAATCTAAACCTAACCCCAAATCTAAACCTAAAATCTAAACATAAAATCTAAACCTAACCCCAAATCTAAACCTAACCCCAAATCTAAACCTAAAATCTAAACCTAACCCCAAATCTAAACCTAAAATCTAAACCTAACCCCAAATCTAAACCTAAAATCTAAACCTAACCCCAAATCTAAACCTAAAATCTAAACATAAAATCTAAACCTAACCCCAAATCTAAACCTAAAATCTAAACCTAACCCCAAATCTAAACCTAACCCCAAATCTAAACCTAAAATCTAAACCTAACCCCAAATCTAAACCTAACCCCAAATCTAAACCTAACCCCAAATCTAAACCTAAAATCTAAACCTAACCCCAAATCTAAACCTTAAATCTAAACCTAACCCCGAATCTAAACCTAAAATCTAAACCTAACCTAAAATGTAAACCTAAAATCTAAACCTAACCCCAAATCTAAACCTAAACTCTAAACCTAACCCCAAATCTAAACCTAACCCCAAATCTAAACCTAAAATCTAAACCTAACCCCAAATCTAAACCTAACCCCAAATCTAAACCTAAAATCTAAACCTAACCCCAAATCTAAACCTAACCCCAAATCTAAACCTAAAATCTAAACCTAACCCCAAATCTAAACCTAAAATCTAACCTAACCCCAAATCTAAACCTAAAATCTAAACCTAACCCCAAATCTAAACCTAACCCCAAATCTAAACCTAACCCCAAATCTAAACCTAAAATCTAAGCCTAACCCCAAATCTAAACCTAAAATCTAAACCTAACCCCAAATCTAAACCTAACCCCAAATCTAAACCTAAAATCTAAACCCAACCCCAAATCTAAGCCTAACCCCAAATCTAAACCTAAAATCTAAACCTAACCCCAAATCTAAACCTAACCCCAAATCTAAACCTAAAATCTAAACCTAACCCCAAATCTAAACCTAAAATTTAAACCTAACCCCAAATCTAAACCTAACCCCAAATCTAAACCTAAAATCTAAACCTAACCCCAAATCTAAACCTTACCCCAAATATAAACCTAAAATCTAAACCTAACCCCAAATCTAAACCTAACCCCAAATCTAAACCTAAAATCTAAACCTAACCCCAAATCTAAACCTAAAATCTAAACCTAATCCCAAATCTAAACCTAACCCCAAATCTAAACCTAAAATCTAAACCTAACCCCAAATCTAAACCTAACCCCAAATCTAAACCTAAAATCTAACCCTAAACCCAAATCTAAACCTAACCCCAAATCTAAACCTAAAATCTAAACCTAACCCCAAATCTAAACCTAAAATCTAAACCTAACCCCAAGTCTAAACCTAACCCCAAATCTAAACCTAAAATCTAAACCTAACCCCAAATCTAAACCTAAAATCTAAACCTAACCCCAAATCTAAACCTAACCCCAAATCTAAACCTAAAATCTAAACCTAACCCCAAATCTAAACCTAAAATCTAAACCTAACCCCAAATCTAAACCTAAACCCAAATCTAAACCTAAAATCTAAACCTAACCCCAAATCTAAACCTAACCCCAAATCTAAACCTAAAATCTAAACCTAACCCCAAATCTAAACCTATAATCTAAACCTAACCCCAAATCTAAACCTAAAATCTAAACATAAAATCTAAACCTAACCCCAAATCTAAACCTAAAATCTAAACCTAACCCCAAATCTAAACCTAACCCCAAATCTAAACCTAAAATCTAAACCTAACCCCAAATCTAAACCTAAAATCTAAACCTAACCCAAATCTAAACCTAACCCCAAATCTAAACCTAAAATCTAAACCTAAACCCAAATCTAAACCTAAAATCTAAACCTAACCCCAAATCTAAACCTAAAATCTAAACCTAACCCCAAATCTAAACCTAACCCCAAATCTAAACCTAAAATCTAAACCTAACCCCAAATCTAAACCTAAAATCTAAACCTAACCCCAAATCTAAACCTAACCCCAAATCTAAACCTAAAATCTAAACCTAACCCCAAATCTAAACCTAACCCCAAATCTAAACCTAAAATCTAAACCTAACCCCAAATATAAACCTAAAATCTAAACCTAACCCCAAATCTAAACCTAACCCCAAATCTAAACCTAAAATCTAAACCTAACCCCAAATCTAAACCTAAAATCTAAACCTAACCCCAAATTTAAACCTAAAATCTAAACCTAACCCCAAATCTAAACCTAAAATCTAAACCTAACCCCAAATCTAAACCTAAAATCTAAACCTCACCCCAAGTCTAAACCTAACCCCAAATCTAAACCTAAAATCTAAACCTAACCCCAAATCTAAACCTAAAATCTAAACCTAACCCCAAATCTAAACCTAAAATCTAAACATAAAATCTAAACCTAACCCCAAATCTAAACCTAAAATCTAAACCTAACCCCAAATCTAAACCTAACCCCAAATCTAAACCTAAAATCTAAACCTAACCCCAAATCTAAACCTAACCCCAAATCTAAACCTAAAATCTAAACCTAACCCCAAATCTAAACCTAAAATCTAAACCTAACCCCAAATCTAAACCTTAAATCTAAACCTAACCCCGAATCTAAACCTAAAATCTAAAGCTAACCTAAAATGTAAACCTAAAATCTAAACCTAACCCCAAATCTAAACCTAAAATATAAACCTAACCCCAAATCTAAACCTAACCCCAAATCTAAACCTAAAATCTAAACCTAACCCCAAATCTAAACCTAACCCCAAATCTAAACCTAAAATCTAAACCTAACCCCAAATCTAAACCTAACCCCAAATCTAAACCTAAAATCTAAACCTAACCCCAAATCTAAACCTAAAATCTAACCTAACCCCAAATCTAAACCTAAAATCTAAACCTAACCCCAAATCTAAACCTAAAATCTAAACCTAACCCCAAATCTAAACCTAAAATCTAAACCTAACCCCAAATCTAAACCTAACCCCAAATCTAAACCTAAAATCTAAACCTAACCCCAAATCTAAGCCTAACCCCAAATCTAAACCTAAAATCTAAACCTAACCCCAAATCTAAACCTAACCCCAAATCTAAACCTAAAATCTAAACCTAACCCCAAATCTAAACCTAAAATTTAAACCTAACCCCAAATCTAAACCTAAACCCAAATCTAAACCTAAAATCTAAACCTAACCCCAAATCTAAACCTTACCCCAAATATAAACCTAAAATCTAAACCTAACCCCAAATCTAAACCTAAAATCTAAACCTAACCCCAAATCTAAACCTAACCCCAAATCTAAACCTAAAATCTAAACCTAACCCCAAATCTAAACCTAAAATCTAAACCTAATCCCAAATCTAAACCTAACCCCAAATCTAAACCTAAAATCTAAACCTAACCCCAAATCTAAACCTAACCCCAAATCTAAACCTAAAATCTAACCCTAACCCCAAATCTAAACCTAACCCCAAATCTAAACCTAAAATCTAAACCTAACCCCAAATCTAAACCTAAAATCTAAACCTAACCCCAAGTCAAAACCTAACCCCAAATCTAAACCTAAAATCTAAACCTAACCCCAAATCTAAACCTAAAATCTAAACCTAACCCCAAATCTAAACCTAAACCCAAATCTAAACCTAAAATCTAAACCTAACCCCAAATCTAAACCTAAAATCTAAACCTAACCCCAAATCTAAACCTATAATCTAAACCTAACCCCAAATCTAAACCTAAAATCTAAACATAAAATCTAAACCTAACCCCAAATCTAAACCTAAAATCTAAACCTAACCCCAAATCTAAACCTAACCCCAAATCTAAATCTAAAATCTAAACCTAACCCCAAATCTAAACCTAACCCCAAATCTAAACCTAAAATCTAAACCTAACCCCAAATCTAAACCTAAAATCTAAACCTAACCTAAAATGTAAACCTAAAATCTAAACCTAACCCCAAATCTAAACCTAAAATCTAAACCTAACCCCAAATCTAAACCTAACCCCAAATCTAAACCTAAAATCTAAACCTAACCCCAAATCTAAACCTAACCCCAAATCTAAACCTAAAATCTAAACCTAACCCCAAATCTAAACCTAACCCCAAATCTAAACCTAAAATCTAAACCTAACCCCAAATCTAAACCTAAAATCTAACCTAACCCCAAATCTAAACCTAAAATCTAAACCTAACCCCAAATCTAAACCTAAAATCTAAACCTAACCCCAAATCTAAACCTAAAATCTAAACCTCACCCCAAGTCTAAACCTAACCCCAAATCTAAACCTAAAATCTAAACCTAACCCCAAATCTAAACCTAAAATCTAAACCTAACCCCAAATCTAAACCTAAAATCTAAACATAAAATCTAAACCTAACCCCAAATCTAAACCTAAAATCTAAACCTAACCCCAAATCTAAACCTAACCCCAAATCTAAACCTAAAATCTAAACCTAACCCCAAATCTAAACCTAACCCCAAATCTAAACCTAAAATCTAAACCTAACCCCAAATCTAAACCTAAAATCTAAACCTAACCCCAAATCTAAACCTTAAATCTAAACCTAACCCCGAATCTAAACCTAAAATCTAAAGCTAACCTAAAATGTAAACCTAAAATCTAAACCTAACCCCAAATCTAAACCTAAAATATAAACCTAACCCCAAATCTAAACCTAACCCCAAATCTAAACCTAAAATCTAAACCTAACCCCAAATCTAAACCTAACCCCAAATCTAAACCTAAAATCTAAACCTAACCCCAAATCTAAACCTAACCCCAAATCTAAACCTAAAATCTAAACCTAACCCCAAATCTAAACCTAAAATCTAACCTAACCCCAAATCTAAACCTAAAATCTAAACCTAACCCCAAATCTAAACCTAAAATCTAAACCTAACCCCAAATCTAAACCTAAAATCTAAACCTAACCCCAAATCTAAACCTAACCCCAAATCTAAACCTAAAATCTAAACCTAACCCCAAATCTAAGCCTAACCCCAAATCTAAACCTAAAATCTAAACCTAACCCCAAATCTAAACCTAACCCCAAATCTAAACCTAAAATCTAAACCTAACCCCAAATCTAAACCTAAAATTTAAACCTAACCCCAAATCTAAACCTAAACCCAAATCTAAACCTAAAATCTAAACCTAACCCCAAATCTAAACCTTACCCCAAATATAAACCTAAAATCTAAACCTAACCCCAAATCTAAACCTAAAATCTAAACCTAACCCCAAATCTAAACCTAACCCCAAATCTAAACCTAAAATCTAAACCTAACCCCAAATCTAAACCTAAAATCTAAACCTAATCCCAAATCTAAACCTAACCCCAAATCTAAACCTAAAATCTAAACCTAACCCCAAATCTAAACCTAACCCCAAATCTAAACCTAAAATCTAACCCTAACCCCAAATCTAAACCTAACCCCAAATCTAAACCTAAAATCTAAACCTAACCCCAAATCTAAACCTAAAATCTAAACCTAACCCCAAGTCAAAACCTAACCCCAAATCTAAACCTAAAATCTAAACCTAACCCCAAATCTAAACCTAAAATCTAAACCTAACCCCAAATCTAAACCTAAACCCAAATCTAAACCTAAAATCTAAACCTAACCCCAAATCTAAACCTAAAATCTAAACCTAACCCCAAATCTAAACCTATAATCTAAACCTAACCCCAAATCTAAACCTAAAATCTAAACATAAAATCTAAACCTAACCCCAAATCTAAACCTAAAATCTAAACCTAACCCCAAATCTAAACCTAACCCCAAATCTAAATCTAAAATCTAAACCTAACCCCAAATCTAAACCTAACCCCAAATCTAAACCTAAAATCTAAACCTAACCCCAAATCTAAACCTAAAATCTAAACCTAACCTAAAATGTAAACCTAAAATCTAAACCTAACCCCAAATCTAAACCTAAAATCTAAACCTAACCCCAAATCTAAACCTAACCCCAAATCTAAACCTAAAATCTAAACCTAACCCCAAATCTAAACCTAACCCCAAATCTAAACCTAAAATCTAAACCTAACCCCAAATCTAAACCTAACCCCAAATCTAAACCTAAAATCTAAACCTAACCCCAAATCTAAACCTAAAATCTAACCTAACCCCAAATCTAAACCTAAAATCTAAACCTAACCCCAAATCTAAACCTAAAATCTAAACCTAACCCCAAATCTAAACCTAACCCCAAATCTAAACCTAAAATCTAAACCTAACCCCAAATCTAACCCCAAATCTAAACCTAACCCCAAATCTAAACCTAACCCCAAATCTAAACCTAAAATCTAAACCTAACCCCAAATCTAAACCTAAAATTTAAACCTAACCCCAAATCTAAACCTAACCCCAAATCTAAACCTAAAATCTAAACCTAACCCTAAATCTAAACCTTACCCCAAATATAAACCTAAAATCTAAACCTAACCCCAAATCTAAACCTAAAATCTAAACCTAACCCCAAATCTAAACCTAACCCCAAATCTAAACCTAAAATCTAAACCTAACCCCAAATCTAAACCTAAAATCTAAACCTATTCCCAAATCTAAACCTAACCCCAAATCTAAACCTAAAATCTAAACCTAACCCCAAATCTAAACCTAACCCCAAATCTAAACCTAAAATCTAACCCTAACCCCAAATCTAAACCTAACCCCAAATCTAAACCTAAAATCTAAACCTAACCCCAAATCTAAACCTAAAATCTAAACCTAACCCCAAGTCTAAACCTAACCCCAAATCTAAACCTAAAATCTAAACCTAACCCCAAATCTAAACCTAAAATCTAAACCTAACCCCAAATCTAAACCTAACCCCAAATCTAAACCTAAAATCTAAACCTAACCCCAAATCTAAACCTAAAATCTAAACCTAACCCCAAATCTAAACCTAACCCCAAATCTAAACCTAAAATCTAAACCTAACCCCAAATCTAAACCTAACCCCAAATCTAAACCTAAAATCTAAACCTAACCCCAAATCTAAACCTAAAATCTAAACCTATTCCCAAATCTAAACCTAACCCCAAATCTAAACCTAAAATCTAAACCTAACCCCAAATCTAAACCTAACCCCAAATCTAAACCTAAAATCTAACCCTAACCCCAAATCTAAACCTAACCCCAAATCTAAACCTAAAATCTAAACCTAACCCCAAATCTAAACCTAAAATCTAAACCTAACCCCAAGTCTAAACCTAACCCCAAATCTAAACCTAAAATCTAAACCTAACCCCAAATCTAAACCTAAAATCTAAACCTAACCCCAAATCTAAACCTAACCCCAAATCTAAACCTAAAATCTAAACCTAACCCCAAATCTAAACCTAAAATCTAAACGTAACCCCAAGTCTAAACCTAACCCCAAATCTAAACCTAAAATCTAAACCTAACCCCAAATCTAAACCTAAAATCTAAACCTAACCCCAAATCTAAACCTAAATCTAAACCTAACCCCAAATCTAAACCTAACCCCAAATCTAAACCTAAAATCTAAACCTAACCCCAAATCTAAACCTAACCCCAAATCTAAACCTAAAATCTAAACCTAACCCCAAATCTAAACCTAAAATCTAAACATAAAATCTAAACCTAACCCCAAATCTAAACCTAACCCCAAATCTAAACCTAAAATCTAAACCTAACCCCAAATCTAAACCTAAAATCTAAACCTAACCCCAAATCTAAACCTAAAATCTAAACCTAACCCCAAATCTAAACCTAAAATCTAAACATAAAATCTAAACCTAACCCCAAATCTAAACCTAAAATCTAAACCTAACCCCAAATCTAAACCTAACCCCAAATCTAAACCTAAAATCTAAACCTAACCCCAAATCTAAACCTAACCCCAAATCTAAACCTAAAATCTAAACCTAACCCCAAATCTAAACCTTAAATCTAAACCTAACCCCGAATCTAAACCTAAAATCTAAACCTAACCTAAAATGTAAACCTAAAATCTAAACCTAACCCCAAATCTAAACCTAAACTCTAAACCTAACCCCAAATCTAAACCTAACCCCAAATCTAAACCTAAAATCTAAACCTAACCCCAAATCTAAACCTAACCCCAAATCTAAACCTAAAATCTAAACCTAACCCCAAATCTAAACCTAACCCCAAATCTAAACCTAAAATCTAAACCTAACCCCAAATCTAAACCTAAAATCTAACCTAACCCCAAATCTAAACCTAAAATCTAAACCTAACCCCAAATCTAAACCTAACCCCAAATCTAAACCTAAAATCTAAACCTAACCCCAAATCTAAGCCTAACCCCAAATCTAAACCTAAAATCTAAACCTAACCCCAAATCTAAACCTAACCCCAAATCTAAACCTAAAATCTAAACCTAACCCCAAATCTAAACCTAAAATCTAAACCTAACCCCAAATCTAAACCTAACCCCAAATCTAAACCTAAAATCTAAACCCAACCCCAAATCTAAGCCTAACCCCAAATCTAAACCTAAAATCTAAACCTAACCCCAAATCTAAACCTAACCCCAAATCTAAACCTAAAATCTAAACCTAACCCCAAATCTAAACCTAAAATTTAAACCTAACCCCAAATCTAAACCTAACCCCAAATCTAAACCTAAAATCTAAACCTAACCCCAAATCTAAACCTTACCCCAAATATAAACCTAAAATCTAAACCTAACCCCAAATCTAAACCTAACCCCAAATCTAAACCTAAAATCTAAACCTAACCCCAAATCTAAACCTAAAATCTAAACCTAATCCCAAATCTAAACCTAACCCCAAATCTAAACCTAAAATCTAAACCTAACCCCAAATCTAAACCTAACCCCAAATCTAAACCTAAAATCTAACCCTAACCCCAAATCTAAACCTAACCCCAAATCTAAACCTAAAATCTAAACCTAACCCCAAATCTAAACCTAAAATCTAAACCTAACCCCAAGTCTAAACCTAACCCCAAATCTAAACCTAAAATCTAAACCTAACCCCAAATCTAAACCTAAAATCTAAACCTAACCCCAAATCTAAACCTAACCCCAAATCTAAACCTAAAATCTAAACCTAACCCCAAATCTAAACCTAAAATCTAAACCTAACCCCAAATCTAAACCTAAACCCAAATCTAAACCTAAAATCTAAACCTAACCCCAAATCTAAACCTAACCCCAAATCTAAACCTAAAATCTAAACCTAACCCCAAATCTAAACCTAAAATCTAAACATAAAATCTAAACCTAACCCCAAATCTAAACCTAAAATCTAAACCTAACCCCAAATCTAAACCTAAAATCTAAACCTAACCCCAAATCTAAACCTAACCCCAAATCTAAACCTAAAATCTAAACCTAACCCCAAATCTAAACCTAAAATCTAAACCTAACCCAAATCTAAACCTAACCCCAAATCTAAACCTAAAATCTAAACCTAACCCCAAATCTAAACCTAAAATCTAAACCTAACCCCAAATCTAAACCTAAAATCTAAACCTAACCCCAAATCCAAACCTAACCCCAAATCTAAACCTAAAATCTAAACCTAACCCCAAATCTAAACCTAAAATCTAAACCTAACCCCAAATCTAAACCTAACCCCAAATCTAAACCTAAAATCTAAACCTAACCCCAAATCTAAACCTAAAATCTAAACCTAACCCCAAATCTAAACCTAACCCCAAATCTAAACCTAACCCCAAATCTAAACCTAAAATCTAAACCTAACCCCAAATCTAAACCTAAAATCTAAACCTAACCCCAAATTTAAACCTAAAATCTAAACCTAACCCCAAATCTAAACCTAAAATCTAAACCTAACCCCAAATCTAAACCTAAAATCTAAACCTAACCCCAAATCTAAACCTAAAATCTAAACCTAACCCCAAGTCTAAACCTAACCCCAAATCTAAACCTAACCCCAAATCTAAACCTAAAATCTAAACCTAACCCCAAATCTAAACCTAAAATCTAAACATAAAATCTAAACCTAACCCCAAATCTAAACCTAAAATCTAAACCTAACCCCAAATCTAAACCTAACCCCAAATCTAAACCTAAAATCTAAACCTAACCCCAAATCTAAACCTAACCCCAAATCTAAACCTAAAATCTAAACCTAACCCCAAATCTAAACCTAAAATCTAAACCTAACCCCAAATCTAAACCTTAAATCTAAACCTAACCCCGAATCTAAACCTAAAATCTAAAGCTAACCTAAAATGTAAACCTAAAATCTAAACCTAACCCCAAATCTAAACCTAAAATCTAAACCTAACCCCAAATCTAAACCTAACCCCAAATCTAAACCTAAAATCTAAACCTAACCCCAAATCTAAACCTAACCCCAAATCTAAACCTAAAATCTAAACCTAACCCCAAATCTAAACCTAACCCCAAATCTAAACCTAAAATCTAAACCTAACCCCAAATCTAAACCTAAAATCTAACCTAACCCCAAATCTAAACCTAAAATCTAAACCTAACCCCAAATCTAAACCTAAAATCTAAACCTAACCCCAAATCTAAACCTAAAATCTAAACCTAACCCCAAATCTAAACCTAACCCCAAATCTAAACCTAAAATCTAAACCTAACCCCAAATCTAAGCCTAACCCCAAATCTAAACCTAAAATCTAAACCTAACCCCAAATCTAAACCTAACCCCAAATCTAAACCTAAAATCTAAACCTAACCCCAAATCTAAACCTAAAATTTAAACCTAACCCCAAATCTAAACCTAACCCCAAATCTAAACCTAAAATCTAAACCTAACCCCAAATCTAAACCTTACCCCAAATATAAACCTAAAATCTAAACCTAACCCCAAATCTAAACCTAAAATCTAAACCTAACCCCAAATCTAAACCTAACCCCAAATCTAAACCTAAAATCTAAACCTAACCCCAAATCTAAACCTAAAATCTAAACCTAATCCCAAATCTAAACCTAACCCCAAATCTAAACCTAAAATCTAAACCTAACCCCAAATCTAAACCTAACCCCAAATCTAAACCTAAAATCTAACCCTAACCCCAAATCTAAACCTAACCCCAAATCTAAACCTAAAATCTAAACCTAACCCCAAATCTAAACCTAAAATCTAAACCTAACCCCAAGTCAAAACCTAACCCCAAATCTAAACCTAAAATCTAAACCTAACCCCAAATCTAAACCTAAAATCTAAACCTAACCCCAAATCTAAACCTAAACCCAAATCTAAACCTAAAATCTAAACCTAACCCCAAATCTAAACCTAAAATCTAAACCTAACCCCTGTGGCGGTAGCAAATTCGACGAATCCAGACGCCGGCATAAGCTCTTTGATCGAACGGGCGGGCCGGGCGAGAGTAAGGAGTCTAATTCAATGTGAATTTACCATCCGTACTCTTTAATGAACTCTTAAACAACACTGAATATCAATGTCCCCGAGACCACGTTTTTCCAAGCCTTATATACTCTATACCAAAAGGCCATGCGGCAAGCGCAGGCTACAATTGGTTACACTCACAGTCACTCATGCCCCCCCCACTATGGTGATTGGCTGCAGGGCACTGTTCACAGACTGTTCATGCGCAGCGGCAACGCCCCTCCTGCAGCCTGGGTCGAGAGCAAAGCGGCTTCTGTTTACTTTCCTTTTGTCTCTGGTGTCTCAGGGAAATCCTTCCGTGTAGCACAGCCGGATCAAGCCCTGGCTTGTTCACAGCACACAGCCAGTAACTCTCCACAATTCCTCCTTTTTTTTTTTCTTTTTGGACAAGCCAGGATTGATTAGCTGTGTGTACTAATCCTTCTTTGATATGTGATAAAAACCAACTTATACATAACATATAAATAACAACAACAATCAACGTAAACAGTGCACTTTGCAATAAACCTGAGGTATTCCATTGCCGTTTAAATATCGCAATGGATTGATTAAACAAATTCCAAGAACTTTGGTTTAAAGATACTCAACTTATAACAAACGATCTGCTGGGTGTTGATAAACTTACTCAAGAGGTAGTGGTGTTTAAAAATCTACTTATATAACTATAGTACGCATACATGTCACAGCTAAATCAATGCAAAGGTTACACCTCACTCTGTGACCTCCGAGGGTTCTGCTGCAGGGAGTTGACTTGGTTGAGTTTGTTTCAACTCCGGCTTTACTGCTCGGCTTGGAACCCACAATGGACCTTGATCTGTGGAGAGACACATATACCCTCTACCATTAAAAATAACAGGTACTGGTCCCTTCCACAATCCAGTGGTGGGATCACGATATCTCACCATGAATTCCGGTAAAGTGTTTTTCCTTCCTAGTCTGATCTGATAATGATGAATGATCACAGGAGGCTCCTCATGATTTCCAGTTAGACATAAATAATTCAAGGTAAACAACACCTTTGCTAAACGCTGTTGACAATCTAACTCTTCCTGCTTCTGTTTGCTCAAATACCCTTTAATCATTTGATGTGCTCTCTCGATGATTCCTTGGCCTGTTGGGGAATGAGGTATACCTGTAATGTGTTTCACTCCCCATTTCATTAGAAAAGTTCTAACTTTCTGGCTAACATAGGCAGGGCCATTGTCTGTCTTAATCTTTTCTGGGACACCCATTACAGCAAAACAAGCTGTAAGATGTTTACATACATGTAGTGCTTTTTCTCCTGGTAAAGCAGTAGCCCATATCATTTTTGAAAAAGTATCAATTGTGACATGCACATATTTAAGTCTTCCAAATTCTGGCACATGTGTCACATCCATTTGCCATACTTCTAAGGCTTTTAAACCTCGAGGATTGACACCGATTCCTATACCTAACATCTGGCTTCCACACTGAGGACATGCCTGTACAATACTTCTTGCTTCATTTAAAGTTAAATCGAATTGTCTTTGGAGACCTCTGGCATTCTGATGAAAGCTCTCATGACTTTGTCTCGCTTGTTGGAATTTATCTGTTGGAGGCATGTGCTGTACTGAACTTACTAAACTATCTGCAATTTGATTTCCTTCACCTAGACCAAGATTCCATTGATGACTGCGGATGTGAATCACACAGCAGGGTTCTTTTCTTTGATTTAAAATAGCTCTCAATTGTACAAACAATTTTCCTAATCGAGGATTATTCGATTGTCTTAACAGGGCATTTTCCATTCTGGGTATTACACCTGCTACATACAAAGAATCTGTGACAACATTTAAAGCAAATTTCAGCCAATTATTTAAGGCCCATATTACTGCCGTGAGCTCTAAAGTCTGCAATGAATCCTCTTTTGAACCTTCAATTAAATGCTGTTTCCATTGACTATTCTCTTGCCAGACACATGCTGCCTGGTGTCTTCGTTTTCCTGCATCTGTATATACTGTAAGGCCTTCAACAGGTTTTGCTTTTACTTTGCTTCTCTCTAACCACTGATTTGTTCTAAGGGATTGCCATAGTTTACCTTTTGGTTGTCGTGAATGTACCTTGCCTATAAATCCTAATAATGCATTCTGTATAGGCATCGAATGTCTCAGCCACCATTCTAAATCGGCTCCATTTATCGGAATACTGATGTCATCTGGTTCCTGACCGCTAATTTCTAATATTCGAGATCTTCCTTTTCGAATCAATTCTCCAATTGCTTCTGGTCTCGTTTGAATACTGAATTTTGGTTGGACACTGAGAAAAATCCACTCTAATAATCGCAAATCATTTTCTATTTTCAATCTGACAGTGGCACAAAAGGAAGAATCTGTAGCAACATCTATAGGGAATTCCCCGTTTTTGTTTTGCCACTGGCAGATGATTGCACACGGATGTTCTAGATTGCTAATAAGGAGGGAAATTGGTCGATCAGAAAGTCTTCGGCTAGACCAATTTGTCTGTACTTTTTGTGTAATATCAGAAAGACATTTGAGATGCACGGACTCTAAGCTTATTTTCTTAGCTGGATCACCTCCTTTTAGAAGTGAAGTAAGAGGTGCTATATCATTGTTAGCAATGCCTACGCAATTTCTAATCCATTGTATGTCCCCTAACAATTTTTGGACATCATTTAATGTTTGTAAATCAGTATGTAATTCAATTTTTTGTGGACGAATCTGTGCATCACAAATGGACCAACCAAGGTATTTCCAAGGTGCAGACTTTTGAACTTTCTCTGGAGCTATAACCAACCCCTTTTCTTTGAGTTTGATCGTAATTTGGACTATGGAACCTTCTGTGAACTCAGCTTGTTGACAGAACAGAATATCATCCATATAATGATAAATAATTGTTTGTTTCCATGATGCACGAATAGGTTGAAGTGCCCATGCAACATACATTTGGCACAGTGTAGGAGAATTTTTCATACCTTGCGGTAGCACTACCCACTCATACCTTTTAGCTGGTTCCGCTTTGTTTACTGAAGGCAGTGTAAATGCAAAACGCTGTGTATCTTGCTCATGTAAAGGAATGGTAAAGAAACAATCCTTTAAATCTATAATTAGAATATGCCAATTTTCTGGTAACATTACAGGTGATGGTAATCCAGGCTGTAAAGCACCCATGGCTTGCATTTGATCATTTACCTTTCGCAAGTCATGTAATAATCGCCACTTTCCACTCTTTTTTGGTATTACAAAAATTGGGGTATTCCATGGACTAGTAGAAGGCTTGATATGGCCTGCAATTAATTGCTCTTCTACTAATTCACGTGCCTTTTGCAGTCGCTCTTCTGTTAATGGCCACTGGTCAACCCAAACTGGGCTATCTGTTAGCCAGGTCAATGGAGGGTTGGGCAACTGCTTTCCAGTGACCACTAAGGAAAAGGTGAAGTAGTTAACACGGCACCAAGTTGCCCCAAGACGTCACGGCCAATAAGCGCCTCAAGGCTGCTTGGCAATTCCATCACATACACCCTAAGGGTAACACATTGACCTTCAGGGAAACTAATCGAAATGGGATCAACACTTATATTTGGAGTAGTTTGACCCCCTACTCCAGCTACAGTGGAAGAGATTGATTTTTGAAGTTTCCAATTTCGTGGCCATTTGAATTGACTAATGATGGAGACATCAGCTCCAGTATCAAGCATTGCATTTACCTCTACAACAACAGTAGAATCAGACTGAAATAGTTGCACACGTAACATGGGACGCTGAGTCATTGATGAGGTGAAGCAAACTGCAGGACCTGTCGATCCAAATCCTTTATCACGCCTTTCTGTTGAGGATGCTGGAGGGACTCCTGGAAGCATTGGTAGGCAGTTTTCCAGTGCTACTACCTGAGCTATTCTACTCCCAGAAGGAATAAAAATTGGCGGATGCAGAGTGTAGGCCAGGATTTGAACAGTTCCTGTGAAATCTGCATCAATTATACCTGGTATTACTATAAGACCTTTGATACTAGCAGAAGAACGGCCAATCAATAGGCCTCCAATGAGACTATCTTGTCTAAATAAAGGTCCTTTAGCATTAGTTGGTATTCTGTGAATTGCAGTATTGGTCAATGTTATATCTACTGCTGTCTCCACATCAACTCCGAGGCTTCCTGCGGTGCTTGGCTTGTTGAGGTGAAAGAAGCCTGGTTCACAGTTGGTCGCTGATTGGGATACAGGTTCGGAGATGTTCTTTGTGTCTGGTAGCTGCTGAACGTATACCATAGTTTGTGGTTGTTTGTTTTGCTTGTTGCAAAATTTTCCAATCGTGTGGTTCCCATACCGCTGTCTGAGTGTTCATATTTTGAATTACCGGTAGGGCTAATTTTGCTGGAGACCAATCACCTTCTAGAATGGCATCTTTGATGACCCCTGACCATCTGCTACGTCGGGGCTGCGGCTGGTCAGTAGAGTCTATAGGCACCTTTGATTGCATTGTTTGTGAAGGGCAAGCTGGTTTTTGAAACTCAATTTGTTCCTTATTATTCTCTACATTTGACACTCTTAAGTTGTTCAAGCTTGTTGGTAATGACTTGCAGTAACTGCTCTACTGCTTGGGGTGAGCCCAATGATGTAGGAGGAGGCTCACAAAAAACTTCCGCGGGTGCTTGCGGAGGCAAAGTTTGAGGCGGCCCCGGCCCCGGCGACTGCGCCGGCCCGGCCTCCACGCTTTTCTCGGAGGGAGGGGGGGCGTCCGGCTCAGGGCAGGGCAGAGGCGGAGCGGTAGGAGGAGGGCGGCACTCAGGGCCTCCCACATCCGGACAGTCGACTAGTTGCACTTCCGCCTTCTTGGCACATTGCCCCAGAGACTCGGAGGGGGAAACTTCCGGTTCTTTGTTTACGAGCCGCGCAGTTTCTAATCCGCGTTGCAGATCGGATTGTGAAAGTATTGGCTGAGCCGGGACCCCGCGACCACCCCGAACGGCAGGCAGACCCCACAGAGTAGCCCACAGGCCCCTCTTTTCTTTTGGACGACAAGTTTTATCAGTCCAGGTTTGTTCTGGGACAAGCGCCTCCGCGGCTCTTAGGGCGGCACGTTGTTCCGATTTCATAATTTCTAATGATTCTAATACGGTTTTCCACAATTCTCTCACAGCTCCAATTTCTTTCTCTTCTTCCCCTCTGATAGTTTTGTCCCACATAGTGTCCCCCACTGATCTCCATTCCGTTGGGGAAAACAAAAGTGGAACTTCCCCAAAGTGTCCCCACTTCTGAGCTAAAAAAATCAATGTGATTAGCTTTTCCTGTGACGATTCAATACCTCTCTTAGAGAGAATAGTCGTCAGCAGTGCCGCGGCTGTTTCAATATCCATTATCTTATCAGCGCGGTCTTAACGTAGGATGCGAGTGGCCAGCTCGACTGGTGCCCGTCTTTTGATACCGGACTAAGCACACTATCCCACACCCCGGCTTGGCTCCGTTTTTATGAACGCTGCTCACCGCAGTAATTTCGATCCGGAGCGATATGCTTTGCTAACGATCCATCCATCTGCTACCATATGTAGATCCGAAGCGTTATGCTCTGCTAACGAACCATCCTCTGCTACCAAATGTGGCGGTAGCAAATTCGACGAATCCAGACGCCGGCATAAGCTCTTTGATCGAACGGGCGGGCCGGGCGAGAGTAAGGAGTCTAATTCAATGTGAATTTACCATCCGTACTCTTTAATGAACTCTTAAACAACACTGAATATCAATGTCCCCGAGACCACGTTTTTCCAAGCCTTATATACTCTATACCAAAAGGCCATGCGGCAAGCGCAGGCTACAATTGGTTACACTCACAGTCACTCATGCCCCCCCCACTATGGTGATTGGCTGCAGGGCACTGTTCACAGACTGTTCATGCGCAGCGGCAACGCCCCTCCTGCAGCCTGGGTCGAGAGCAAAGCGGCTTCTGTTTACTTTCCTTTTGTCTCTGGTGTCTCAGGGAAATCCTTCCGTGTAGCACAGCCGGATCAAGCCCTGGCTTGTTCACAGCACACAGCCAGTAACTCTCCACAAACCCCAAATCTAAACCTATAATCTAAACCTAACCCCAAATCTAAACCTAAAATCTAAACATAAAATCTAAACCTAACCCCAAATCTAAACCTAAAATCTAAACCTAACCCCAAATCTAAACCTAACCCCAAATCTAAACCTAAAATCTAAACCTAACCCCAAATCTAAACCTAACCCCAAATCTAAACCTAAAATCTAAACCTAACCCCAAATCTAAACCTAAAATCTAAACCTAACCCCAAATCTAAACCTAAAATCTAAACCTAACCCCAAATCTAAACCTAAAATCTAAACCTAACCCCAAGTCTAAACCTAACCCCAAATCTAAACCTAAAATCTAAACCTAACCCCAAATCTAAACCTAAAATCTAAACCTAACCCCAAATTTAAACCTAAAATCTAAACCTAACCCCAAATCTAAACCTAAATCTAAACCTAACCCCAAATCTAAACCTAACCCCAAATCTAAACCTAAAATCTAAACCTAACCCCAAATCTAAACCTAACCCCAAATCTAAACCTAAAATCTAAACCTAACCCCAAATCTAAACCTAAAATCTAAACCTAACCCCAAATCTAAACCTAAAATCTAAACATAAAATCTAAACCTAACCCCAAATCTAAACCTAACCCCAAATCTAAACCTAAAATCTAAACCTAACCCCAAATCTAAACCTAAAATCTAAACCTAACCCCAAATCTAAACCTAAAATCTAAACATAAAATCTAAACCTAACCCCAAATCTAAACCTAAAATCTAAACCTAACCCCAAATCTAAACCTAACCCCAAATCTAAACCTAAAATCTAAACCTAACCCTAAATCTAAACCTAACCCCAAATCTAAACCTAAAATCTAAACCTAACCCCAAATCTAAACCTAAAATCTAAACCTAACCCCAAATCTAAACCTTAAATCTAAACCTAACCCCGAATCTAAACCTAAAATCTAAACCTAACCCCAAATGTAAACCTAAAATCTAAACCTAACCCCAAATTTAAACCTAAAATCTAAACCTAACCCCAAATCTAAACCTAAAATCTAAACCTAACCCCAAATCTAAACCTAACCCCAAATCTAAACCTAAAATCTAAACCTAACCCCAAATCTAAACCTAACCCCAAATCTAAACCTAAAATCTAAACCTAACCCCAAATCTAAACCTAACCCCAAATCTAAACCTAAAATCTAACCTAACCCCAAATCTAAACCTAAAATCTAAACCTAACCCCAAATCTAAACCTAAAATCTAAACCTAACCCCAAATCTAAACCTAAAATCTAAACCTAACCCCAAATCTAAACCTAAAATCTAAACCTAACCCCAAATCTAAACCTAACCCCAAATCTAAACCTAAAATCTAAACTAACCCCAAATCTAAGCCTAACCCCAAATCTAAACCTAAAATCTAAACCTAACCCCAAATCTAAACCTAACCCCAAATCTAAACCTAAAATTAAACCTAACCCCAAATCTAAACCTAAAATTTAAACCTAACACCAAATCTAAACCTAACCCCAAATCTAAACCTAAAATCTAAACCTAACCCCAAATCTAAACCTAACCCCAAATCTAAACCTAAAATCTAAACCTAACCCCAAATCTAAACCTAAAATCTAAACCTAACCCCAAATCTAAACCTAACCCCAAATCTAAACCTAAAATCTAAACCTAACCCCAAATCTAAACCTAAAATCTAAACCTAATCCCAAATCTAAACCTAACCCCAAATCTAAACCTAAAATCTAAACCTAACCCCAAATCTAAACCTAACCCCAAATCTAAACCTAAAATCTAAACCTAACCCCAAATCTAAACCTAAAATTTAAACCTAACCCCAAATCTAAACCTAACCCCAAATCTAAACCTAAAATCTAAACCTAACCCCAAATCTAAACCTTACCCCAAATATAAACCTAAAATCTAAACCTAACCCCAAATCTAAACCTAAAATCTAAACCTAACCCCAAATCTAAACCTAACCCCAAATCTAAACCTAAAATCTAAACCTAACCCCAAATCTAAACCTAAAATCTAAACCTAATCCCAAATCTAAACCTAACCCCAAATCTAAACCTAAAATCTAAACCTAACCCCAAATCTAAACCTAACCCCAAATCTAAACCTAAAATCTAAACCTAACCCCAAATCTAAACCTAACCCCAAATCTAAACCTAAAATCTAAACCTAACCCCAAATCTAAACCTAAAATCTAAACCTAACCCCAAATCTAAACCTAAACCCAAATCTAAACCTAAAATCTAAACCTAACCCCAAATCTAAACCTAAGCCCAAATCTAAACCTAAAATCTAAACCTAACCCCAAATCTAAACCTAAAATCTAAACCTAACCCCAAATCTAAACCTAAAATCTAAACATAAAATCTAAACCTAACCCCAAATCTAAACCTAATATCTAAACCTAACCCCAAATCTAAACCTAACCCCAAATCTAAACCTAAAATCTAAACCTAACCCCAAATCTAAACCTAAAATCTAAACCTAACCCAAATCTAAACCTAACCCCAAATCTAAACCTAAAATCTAAACCTAACCCCAAATCTAAACCTAACCCCAAATCTAAACCTAAAATCTAAACCTAACCCCAAATCTAAACCTAAAATCTAAACCTAACCCCAAATCTAAACCTAAAATCTAAACCTAACCCCAAATCTAAACCTAAAATCTAAACCTAACCCAAATCTAAACCTAACCCCAAATCTAAACCTAAAATCTAAACCTAACCCCAAATCTAAACCTAACCCCAAATCTAAACCTAAAATCTAAACCTAACCCCAAATCTAAACCTAAAATCTAAACCTAACCCCAAATCTAAACCTAACCCCAAATCTAAACCTAAAATCTAAACCTAACCCCAAATCTAAACCTAAAATCTAAACCTAACCCCAAATCTAAACCTAACCCCAAATCTAAACCTAAAATCTAAACCTAACCCCAAATCTAAACCTAACCCCAAATCTAAACCTAAAATCTAAACCTAACCCCAAATCTAAACCTAAAATCTAAACCTAACCCCAAATCTAAACCTAACCCCAAATCTAAACCTAAAATCTAAACCTAACCCCAAATCTAAACCTAACCCCAAATCTAAACCTAACCCCAAATCTAAACCTAAAATCTAAACCTAACCCCAAATCTAAACCTAAAATCTAAACCTAACCCCAAATTTAAACCTAAAATCTAAACCTAACCCCAAATCTAAACCTAAAATCTAAACCTAACCCCAAGTCTAAACCTAACCCCAAATCTAAACCTAAAATCTAAACCTAACCCCAAATCTAAACCTAAAATCTAAACCTAACCCCAAATCTAAACCTAAAATCTAAAGCTAACCCCAAATCTAAACCTAAAATCTAAACCTAACCCCAAATCTAAACCTAACCCCAAATCTAAACCTAAAATCTAAACCTAACCCCAAATCTAAACCTAACCCCATATCTAAACCTAAAATCTAAACCTAACCCCAAATCTAAACCTAAAATCTATACCTAACCCCAAATCTAAACCTAACCCCAAATCTAAACCTAAAATCTAAACCTAACCCCAAATCTAAACCTAAAATCTAAACATAAAATCTAAACCTAACCCCAAATCTAAACCTAAAATCTAAACCTAACCCCAAATCTAAACCTAACCCCAAATCTAAACCTAAAATCTAAACCTAAAATCTAAACCTAACCCCAAATCTAAACCTAAAATCTAAACCTAACCCCAAATCTAAACCTAACCCCAAATTTAAACCTAAAATCTAAACCTAACCCCAAATCTAAACCTAAAATCTAAACCTAACCCCAAATTTAAACCTAAAATCTAAACCTAACCCCAAATCTAAACCTAAAATCTAAACCTAACCCCAAATCTAAACCTAAAATCTAAACCTAACCCCATATCTAAACCTAACCCCAAATCTAAACCTAAAATCTAAACCTAACCCCAAATCTAAACCTAAAATCTAAACCTAACCCCAAATCTAAACCTAACCCCAAATCTAAACCTAAAATCTAAACCTAAACCCAAATCTAAACCTAAAATCTAAACCTAACCCCAAATCTAAACCTAAATCTAAACCTAACCCCATATCTAAACCTAACCCCAAATCTAAACCTAAAATCTAAACCTAAAATCTAAACCTAACCCCAAATCTAAACCTAAAATCTAAACCTAACCCCAAATCTAAACCTAACCCCAAATCTAAACCTAAAATCTAAACCTAACCCCAAATCTAAACCTAAAATCTAAACCTAACCCCAAATCTAAACCTAAAATCTAATCCTAACCCCAAATCTAAACCTAACCCCAAATCTAAACCTAAAATCTAAACCTAACCCCAAATCTAAACCTAACCCCATATCTAAACCTAAAATCTAAACCTAACCCCAAATCTAAACCTAAAATCTAAACCTAACCCCAAATCTAAACCTAACCCCAAATCTAAACCTAAAATCTAAACCTAACCCCAAATCTAAACCTAAAATCTAAACATAAAATCTAAACCTAACCCCAAATCTAAACCTAAAATCTAAACCTAACCCCAAATCTAAACCTAACCCCAAATCTAAACCTAAAATCTAAACCTAAAATCTAAACCTAACCCCAAATTTAAACCTAAAATCTAAACCTAACCCCAAATCTAAACCTAACCCCAAATTTAAACCTAAAATCTAAACCTAACCCCAAATCTAAACCTAAAATCTAAACCTAACCCCAAATCTAAACCTAACCCCAAATCTAAACCTTAAATCTAAACCTAACCCCAAAGCTAAACCTAAAATCTAAACCTAACCCCAAATTTAAACCTAAAATCTAAACCTAACCCCAAATCTAAACCTAAAATCTAAACCTAACCCCAAATCTAAACCTAAAATCTAAACCTAACCCCAAGTCTAAACCTAACCCCAAATCTAAACCTAAAATCTAAACCTAACCCCAAATCTAAACCTAAAATCTAAACCTAACCCCAAATCTAAACCTAAAATGTAAACCTAACCCCAAATCTAAACCTAAAATCTAAACCTAACCCCAAATTTAAACCTAAAATCTAAACCTAACCCCAAATCTAAACCTAACCCCATATCTAAACCTAAAATCTAAACCTAACCCCAAATCTAAACCTAAAATCTAAACCTAACCCCAAATCTAAACCTAACCCCATATCTAAACCTAAAATCTAAACCTAACCCCAAATCTAAACCTAAAATCTAAACCTAACCCCAAATCTAAACCTAACCCCAAATCTAAACCTAAAATCTAAACCTAACCCCAAATCTAAACCTAATCCCAAATCTAAATCTAAAATCTAAACCTAACCCCAAATCTAAACCTAAAATCTAAACCTAACCCCAAATCTAAACCTAAAATCTAAACCTAACCCCAAATCTAAACCTAAAATCTAAACATAAAATCTAAACCTAACCCCAAATCTAAACCTAAAATGTAAACCTAACCCCAAATCTAAACCTAACCCCAAATCTAAACCTAAAATCTAAACCTAACCCCAAATCTAAACCTAAAATCTAAACCTAACACCAAATCTAAACCTTAAATCTAAACCTAACCCCAAATCTAAACCTAAAATCTAAACCTAACCCCAAATTTAAACCTAAAATCTAAACCTAACCCCAAATCTAAACCTAAAATCTAAACCTAACCCCAAATCTAAACCTAACCCCAAATCTAAACCTAAAATCTAAACCTAACCCCAAATCTAAACCTAACCCCAAATCTAAACCTAAAATCTAAACCTAACCCCAAATCTAAACCTAACCCTAAATCTAAACCTTAAATCTAAACCTAACCCCAAATCTAAACCTAAAATCTAACCTAACCCCAAATCTAAACCTAAAATCTAAACCTAACCCCAAATCTAAACCTAAAATCTAAACCTAACCCCAAATCTAAACCTAAAATCTAAACTTAACCCCAAATCTAAACCTAACCCCAAATCTAAACCTAAAATCTAAACCTAACCCCAAATCTAAACCTAACCCCAAATCTAAACCTAAAATCTAAACCTAACCCCAAATCTAAACCTAAAATTTAAACCTAACCCCAAATCTAAACCTAACCCCAAATCTAAACCTAAAATCTAAACCTAACCCCAAATCTAAACCTTACCCCAAATATAAACCTAAAATCTAAACCTAACCCCAAATCTAAACCTAAAATCTAAACCTAACCCCAAATCTAAACCTAAAATCTAAACCTAACCCCAAATCTAAACCTAACCCCAAATCTAAACCTAAAATCTAAACCTAACCCCAAATCTAAACCTAACCCCAAATCTAAACCTAAAATCTAAACCTAACCCCAAATCTAAACCTAACCCCAAATCTAAACCTAAAATCTAAACCTAACCCCAAATCTAAACCTAACCCCAAATCTAAACCTAAAATCTAAACCTAACCCCAAATTTAAACCTAAAATCTAAACCTAACCCCAAATCTAAACCTAAAATCTAAACCTAACCCCAAGTCTAAACCTAACCCCAAATCTAAACCTAAAATCTAAACCTAACCCCAAATCTAAACCTAAAATCTAAACCTAACCCCAAATCTAAACCTAACCCCAAATCTAAACCTAAAATCTAAACCTAACCCCAAATCTAAACCTAAAATCTAAACCTAACCCCAAATCTAAACCTAACCCCAAATCTAAACCTAAAATCTAAACCTAACCCCAAATCTAAACCTAAAATCTAAACCTAACTCCAAATCTAAACCTAAAATCTAACCTAACCCCAAATCTAAACCTAACCCCAAATCTAAACCTAAAATCTAAACCTAACCCCAAATCTAAACCTAAAATCTAAACCTAACCACAAATCTAAACCTAAAATCTAAACCTAACCCAAATCTAAACCTAAAATCTAAACCTAACCCCAAATCTAAACCTAAAATCTAAACCTAACCCCAAATCTAAACCTAAAATCTAAACCTAACCCCAAATCTAAGCCTAAAATCTAAACCTAAAATCTAAACCTAACCCCAAATCTAAACCTAATCCCAAATCTAAACCTAAAATCTAAACCTAACCCCAAATCTAAACCTAACCCCAAATCTAAACCTAAAATCTAAACCTAACCCCAAATCTAAACCTAAAATCTAAACCTAAAATCTAAACCTAACCCCAAATCTAAACCTAATCCCAAATCTAAACCTAAAATCTAAACCTAACCACAAATCTAAACCTAAAATCTAAACCTAACCCCAAATCTAAACCTAAAATCTAAACCTAACCCCAAATCTAAACCGAAAATCTAAACCTAACCCCAAATCTAAACCTAAAATCTAAACCTAACCCCAAATCTAAACCTAAAATCTAAACCTAAAATCTAAACCTAACCCCAAATCTAAACCTAATCCCAAATCTAAACCTAAAATCTAAACCTAACCCCAAATCTAAACCTAACCCCAAATCTAAACCTAATATCTAAACCTAACCCCAAATCTAAACCAAAAAATCTAAACCTAACCCCAAATATAAACCTAAAATCTAAACCTAACCCCAAATCTAAACCTAAAATCTAAATCTAACCCCAAATCTAAACCTAAAATCTAAACCTAACCCCAAATCTAAACCTAACCCCAAATCTAAACCTAAAATCTAAACCTAACCCCAAATCTAAACCTAACCCCAAATCTAAACCTAAAATCTAAACCTAACCCCAAATCTAAACCTAAAATCTAAACCTAACCCCAAATCTAAACCTAACCCCAAATCTAAACCTACAATCTAAACCTAAGCCCAAATCTAAACCTGAAATCTAAACCTAACCCCAAATCTAAACCTAAAATCTAAACCTAACCCCAAATCTAAACCTAAAATCTAAACGTAACCCGAAATCGAAACCTAACCTTAAATCTAAACCTAAAATCTAAACCTAACCCCAAATTTAAACCAAAAATCTAAACCTAAAATCTAAACCTAACCCCAAATCTAAACCTAAAATCTAAACCTAACCCCAAATCTAAACCTAACCCCAAATCTAAACCTAAAATCTAAACCTAACCCCAAATCTAAACCTAAAATCTAAACCTAACCCCAAATCTAAACCTAACCCCAAATCTAAACCTAAAATCTAAACCTAACCCCAAATCTAAACCTAACCCCAAATCTAAACCTAAAATCTAAACCTAACCCCAAATCTAAACCTAACCCCAAATCTAAACCTAAAATCTAAACCTAACCCCAAATCTAAACCTAACCCCAAATCTAAACCTAAAATCTAAACCTAACCCCAAATTTAAACCTAAAATCTAAACCTAACCCCAAGTCTAAACCTAACCCCAAATCTAAACCTAAAATCTAAACCTAAGCCAAATCTAAACCTAAAATCTAAACCTAACCCCAAATCTAAACCTAAAATCTAACCTAACCCCAAATCTAAACCTAACCCCAAATCTAAACCTAAAATCTAAACCTAACCCCAAATCTAAACCTAAAATCTAAACCTAACCCCAAATCTAAACCTAAAATCTAAACCTAACCCAAATCTAAACCTAAAATCTAAACCTAACCCCAAATCTAAACTTAACCCCAAATCTAAACCGAAAATCTAAACCTAACCCCAAATCTAAACCTAAAATCTAAACCTAACCCCAAATCTAAACCTAAAATCTAAACCTAAAATCTAAACCTAACCCCAAATCTAAACCTAATCCCAAATCTTAACCTAAAATCTAAACCTAACCCCAAATCTAAACCTAACCCCAAATCTAAACCTAAAATCTAAACCTAACCCCAAATCTAAACCAAAAAATCTAAACCTAACCCCAAATATAAACCTAAAATCTAAACCTAACCCCAAATCTAAACCTAAAATCTAAATCTAAACCCAAATCTAAACCTAAAATCTAAACCTAACCCCAAATCTAAACCTAACCCCAAATCTAAACCTAAAATCTAAACCTAACCCCAAATCTAAACCTAACCCCAAATCTAAACCTAAAATCTAAACCTAACCCCAAATCTAAACCTAAAATCTAAACCTAACCCCAAATCTAAACCTAACCCCAAATCTAAACCTAAAATCTAAATCTAACCCCAAATCTAAACCTAAAATCTAAACCTAACCCCAAATCTAAACCTAACCCCAAATCTAAACCTAAAATCTAAACCTAACCCCAAATCTAAACCTAACCCCAAATCTAAACCTAAAATCTAAACCTAACCCCAAATCTAAACCTAAAATCTAAACCTAACCCCAAATCTAAACCTAACCCCAAATCTAAACCTACAATCTAAACCTAAGCCCAAATCTAAACCTGAAATCTAAACCTAACCCCAAATCTAAACCTAAAATCTAAACCTAACCCCAAATCTAAACCTAAAATCTAAACGTAACCCGAAATCGAAACCTAACCTTAAATCTAAACCTAAAATCTAAACCTAACCCCAAATTTAAACCAAAAATCTAAACCTAAAATCTAAACCTAACCCCAAATCTAAACCTAAAATCTAAACCTAACCCCAAATCTAAACCTAAAATCTAAACCTAACCCCAAATCTAAGCCTAAAATCTAAACCTAAAATCTAAACCTAACCCCAAATCTAAACCTAATCCCAAATCTAAACCTAAAATCTAAACCTAACCCCAAATCTAAACCTAACCCCAAATCTAAACCTAAAATCTAAACCTAACCCCAAATCTAAACCTAAAATCTAAACCTAAAATCTAAACCTAACCCCAAATCTAAACCTAATCCCAAATCTAAACCTAAAATCTAAACCTAACCACAAATCTAAACCTAAAATCTAAACCTAACCCCAAATCTAAACCTAAAATCTAAACCTAACCCCAAATCTAAACCGAAAATCTAAACCTAACCCCAAATCTAAACCTAAAATCTAAACCTAACCCCAAATCTAAACCTAAAATCTAAACCTAAAATCTAAACCTAACCCCAAATCTAAACCTAATCCCAAATCTAAACCTAAAATCTAAACCTAACCCCAAATCTAAACCTAACCCCAAATCTAAACCTAATATCTAAACCTAACCCCAAATCTAAACCAAAAAATCTAAACCTAACCCCAAATATAAACCTAAAATCTAAACCTAACCCCAAATCTAAACCTAAAATCTAAATCTAACCCCAAATCTAAACCTAAAATCTAAACCTAACCCCAAATCTAAACCTAACCCCAAATCTAAACCTAAAATCTAAACCTAACCCCAAATCTAAACCTAACCCCAAATCTAAACCTAAAATCTAAACCTAACCCCAAATCTAAACCTAAAATCTAAACCTAACCCCAAATCTAAACCTAACCCCAAATCTAAACCTACAATCTAAACCTAAGCCCAAATCTAAACCTGAAATCTAAACCTAACCCCAAATCTAAACCTAAAATCTAAACCTAACCCAAATCTAAACCTAAAATCTAAACGTAACCCGAAATCGAAACCTAACCTTAAATCTAAACCTAAAATCTAAACCTAACCCCAAATTTAAACCAAAAATCTAAACCTAAAATCTAAACCAACTAAACCCTAAATCTAAACCTAACCCAAATCTAAACCTAACCCACAAATCTACCAACACCTAAAATCTAAACCTAACCCCAAATCTAAACCTAAAATCTAAACCTAACCCCAAATCTAAACCTAACCCCAAATCTAAACCTAAAATCTAAACTAACCCCAAATCTAAACCTAACCCCAAATCTAAACCTAAAATCTAAACCTACCCCAAATCTAAACCTAAAATCTAAACCTAACCCCAAATCTAAACCTAACCCCAAATCTAAACCTAAAATCTAAACCTAACCCCAAATTTAAACCTAAAATCTAAACCTAACCCCAAATCTAAACCTAAAATCTAAACCTAACCCCAAGTCTAAACCTAACCCCAAATCTAAACCTAAAATCTAAACCTAAGCCAAATCTAAACCTAAAATCTAAACCTAACCCCAAATCTAAACCTAAAATCTAACCTAACCCCAAAACTAAACCTAACCCCAAATCTAAACCTAAAATCTAAACCTAACCCAAATCTAAACCTAAAATCTAAACCTAACCCCAAATCTAAACCTAAAATCTAAACCTAACCCAAATCTAAACCTAAAATCTAAACCTAACCCAAATCTAAACTTAACCCCAAATCTAAACCGAAAATCTAAACCTAACCCCAAATCTAAACCTAAAATCTAAACCTAACCCCAAATCTAAACCTAAAATCTAAACCTAAAATCTAAACCTAACCCCAAATCTAAACCTAATCCCAAATCTTAACCTAAAATCTAAACCTAACCCCAAATCTAAACCTAACCCCAAATCTAAACCTAAAATCTAAACCTAACCCCAAATCTAAACCAAAAAATCTAAACCTAACCCCAAATATAAACCTAAAATCTAAACCTAACCCCAAATCTAAACCTAAAATCTAAATCTAAACCCAAATCTAAACCTAAAATCTAAACCTAACCCCAAATCTAAACCTAACCCAAATCTAAACTAAAATCTAAACCTAACCCCAAATCTAAACCTAACCCCAAATCTAAACCTAAATCTAAACTAACCCCAAATCTAAACCTAAAATCTAAACCTAACCCCAAATCTAAACCTAACCCCAAATCTAAACCTAAAATCTAAATCTAACCCCAAATCTAAACCTAAAATCTAAACCTAACCCCAAATCTAAACCTAACCCCAAATCTAAACCTAAAATCTAAACCTAACCCCAAATCTAAACCTAACCCCAAATCTAAACCTAAAATCTAAACCTAACCCCAAATCTAAACCTAAAATCTAAACCTAACCCCAAATCTAAACCTAACCCCAAATCTAAACCTACAATCTAAACCTAAGCCCAAATCTAAACCTGAAATCTAAACCTAACCCCAAATCTAAACCTAAAATCTAAACCTAACCCCAAATCTAAACCTAAAATCTAAACGTAACCCGAAATCGAAACCTAACCTTAAATCTAAACCTAAAATCTAAACCTAACCCCAAATTTAAACCAAAAATCTAAACCTAAAATCTAAACCTAACCCCAAATCTAAACCTAAAATCTAAACCTAACCCCAAATCTAAACCTAACCCCAAATCTAAACCTAAAATCTAAACCTAACCCCAAATCTAAACCTAAAATCTAAACCTAACCCAAATCTAAACCTAACCCCAAATCTAAACCTAAAATCTAAACCTAACCCCAAATCTAAACCTAACCCCAAATCTAAACCTAAAATCTAAACCTAACCCAAATCTAAACCTAACCCCAAATCTAAACCTAAAATCTAACCTAACCCCAAATCTAAACCTAACCCCAAATCTAAACCTAAAATCTAAACCTAACCCCAAATTTAAACCTAAAATCTAAACCTAACCCCAAATCTAAACCTAAAATCTAAACCTAACCCCAAGTCTAAACCTAACCCCAAATCTAAACCTAAAATCTAAACCTAAGCCAAATCTAAACCTAAAATCTAAACCTAACCCAAATCTAAACCTAAAATCTAACCTAACCCCAAATCTAAACCTAACCCCAAATCTAAACCTAAAATCTAAACCTAACCCCAAATCTAAACCTAAAATCTAAACCTAACCCCAAATCTAAACCTAAAATCTAAACCTAACCCAAATCTAAACCTAAAATCTAAACCTAACCCCAAATCTAAACTTAACCCCAAATCTAAACCGAAAATCTAAACCTAACCCCAAATCTAACCTAAAATCTAAACCTAACCCCAAATCTAAACCTAAAATCTAAACCTAAAATCTAAACCTAACCCCAAATCTAAACCTAATCCCAAATCTTAACCTAAAATCTAAACCTAACCCCAAATCTAAACCTAACCCAAATCTAAACCTAAAATCTAAACCTAACCCCAAATCTAAACCAAAAAATCTAAACCTAACCCCAAATATAAACCTAAAATCTAAACCTAACCCCAAATCTAAACCTAAAATCTAAATCTAAACCCAAATCTAAACCTAAAATCTAAACCTAACCCCAAATCTAAACCTAACCCCAAATCTAAACCTAAAATCTAAACCTAACCCCAAATCTAAACCTAACCCCAAATCTAAACCTAAAATCTAAACCTAACCCCAAATCTAAACCTAAAATCTAAACCTAACCCCAAATCTAAACCTAACCCCAAATCTAAACCTACAATCTAAACCTAAGCCCAAATCTAAACCTGAAATCTAAACCTAACCCCAAATCTAAACCTAAAATCTAAACCTAACCCCAAATCTAAACCTAAAATCTAAACGTAACCCGAAATCGAAACCTAACCTTAAATCTAAACCTAAAATCTAAACCTAACCCCAAAAATCTAAACCTAAAATCTAAACCTAAACCCAAATCTAAACCTAAAATCTAAACCTAACCCCAAATCTAAACCTAACCCCAAATCTAAACCTAAAATCTAAACCTAACCCCAAATCTAAACCTAAAATCTAAACCTAACCCCAAATCTAAACCTAACCCCAAATCTAAACCTAAAATCTAAACCTAACCCCAAATCTAAACCTAAAATCTAAACCTACAAATCTAAACCTAACCCCAAATCTAAACCTAAAATCTAAACCTAACCCCAAATCTAAACCTAACCCCAAATCTAAACCTAAAATCTAAACCTAACCCCAAATCTAAACCTAAAATCTAAACCTAACCCCAAATCTAAACCTAACCCCAAATCTAAACCTAAAATCTAAACCTAACCCCAAATCTAAACCTAACCCCAAATCTAAACCTAAAATCTAAACCTAACCCCAAATCTAAACCTTACCCCAAATATAAACCTAAAATCTAAACCTAACCCCAAATCTAAACCTAAAATCTAAACCTAACCCCAAATCTAAACCTAAAATCTAAACCTAACCCCAAATCTAAACCTAACCCCAAATCTAAACCTAAAATCTAAACCTAACCCCAAATCTAAACCTAACCCCAAATCTAAACCTAAAATCTAAACCTAACCCCAAATCTAAACCTAACCCCAAATCTAAACCTAAAATCTAAACCTAACCCCAAATCTAAACCTAACCCCAAATCTAAACCTAAAATCTAAACCTAACCCCAAATTTAAACCTAAAATCTAAACCTAACCCCAAATCTAAACCTAAAATCTAAACCTAACCCCAAGTCTAAACCTAACCCCAAATCTAAACCTAAAATCTAAACCTAACCCCAAATCTAAACCTAAAATCTAAACCTAACCCCAAATCTAAACCTAACCCCAAATCTAAACCTAAAATCTAAACCTAACCCCAAATCTAAACCTAAAATCTAAACCTAACCCCAAATCTAAACCTAACCCCAAATCTAAACCTAAAATCTAAACCTAACCCCAAATCTAAACCTAAAATCTAAACCTAACTCCAAATCTAAACCTAAAATCTAACCTAACCCCAAATCTAAACCTAACCCCAAATCTAAACCTAAAATCTAAACCTAACCCCAAATCTAAACCTAAAATCTAAACCTAACCACAAATCTAAACCTAAAATCTAAACCTAACCCAAATCTAAACCTAAAATCTAAACCTAACCCCAAATCTAAACCTAAAATCTAAACCTAACCCCAAATCTAAACCTAAAATCTAAACCTAACCCCAAATCTAAACCTAAAATCTAAACCTAAAATCTAAACCTAACCCCAAATCTAAACCTAATCCCAAATCTAAACCTAAAATCTAAACCTAACCCCAAATCTAAACCTAACCCCAAATCTAAACCTAAAATCTAAACCTAACCCCAAATCTAAACCTAAAATCTAAACCTAAAATCTAAACCTAACCCCAAATCTAAACCTAATCCCAAATCTAAACCTAAAATCTAAACCTAACCACAAATCTAAACCTAAAATCTAAACCTAACCCCAAATCTAAACCTAAAATCTAAACCTAACCCCAAATCTAAACCGAAAATCTAAACCTAACCCCAAATCTAAACCTAAAATCTAAACCTAACCCCAAATCTAAACCTAAAATCTAAACCTAAAATCTAAACCTAAGCCCAAATCTAAACCTAATCCCAAATCTAAACCTAAAATCTAAACCTAACCCCAAATCTAAACCTAACCCCAAATCTAAACCTAATATCTAAACCTAACCCCAAATCTAAACCAAAAAATCTAAACCTAACCCCAAATATAAACCTAAAATCTAAACCTAACCCCAAATCTAAACCTAAAATCTAAATCTAACCCCAAATCTAAACCTAAAATCTAAACCTAACCCCAAATCTAAACCTAACCCCAAATCTAAACCTAAAATCTAAACCTAACCCCAAATCTAAACCTAACCCCAAATCTAAACCTAAAATCTAAACCTAACCCCAAATCTAAACCTAAAATCTAAACCTAACCCCAAATCTAAACCTAACCCCAAATCTAAACCTACAATCTAAACCTAAGCCCAAATCTAAACCTGAAATCTAAACCTAACCCCAAATCTAAACCTAAAATCTAAACCTAACCCCAAATCTAAACCTAAAATCTAAACGTAACCCGAAATCGAAACCTAACCTTAAATCTAAACCTAAAATCTAAACCTAACCCCAAATTTAAACCAAAAATCTAAACCTAAAATCTAAACCTAACCCCAAATCTAAACCTAAAATCTAAACCTAACCCCAAATCTAAACCTAACCCCAAATCTAAACCTAAAATCTAAACCTAACCCCAAATCTAAACCTAAAATCTAAACCTAACCCCAAATCTAAACCTAACCCCAAATCTAAACCTAAAATCTAAACCTAACCCCAAATCTAAACCTAACCCCAAATCTAAACCTAAAATCTAAACCTAACCCCAAATCTAAACCTAACCCCAAATCTAAACCTAAAATCTAAACCTAACCCCAAATCTAAACCTAACCCCAAATCTAAACCTAAAATCTAAACCTAACCCCAAATTTAAACCTAAAATCTAAACCTAACCCCAAATCTAAACCTAAAATCTAAACCTAACCCCAAGTCTAAACCTAACCCCAAATCTAAACCTAAAATCTAAACCTAAGCCAAATCTAAACCTAAAATCTAAACCTAACCCCAAATCTAAACCTAAAATCTAACCTAACCCCAAATCTAAACCTAACCCCAAATCTAAACCTAAAATCTAAACCTAACCCCAAATCTAAACCTAAAATCTAAACCTAACCCCAAATCTAAACCTAAAATCTAAACCTAACCCAAATCTAAACCTAAAATCTAAACCTAACCCCAAATCTAAACTTAACCCCAAATCTAAACCGAAAATCTAAACCTAACCCCAAATCTAAACCTAAAATCTAAACCTAACCCCAAATCTAAACCTAAAATCTAAACCTAAAATCTAAACCTAACCCCAAATCTAAACCTAATCCCAAATCTTAACCTAAAATCTAAACCTAACCCCAAATCTAAACCTAACCCCAAATCTAAACCTAAAATCTAAACCTAACCCCAAATCTAAACCAAAAAATCTAAACCTAACCCCAAATATAAACCTAAAATCTAAACCTAACCCCAAATCTAAACCTAAAATCTAAATCTAAACCCAAATCTAAACCTAAAATCTAAACCTAACCCCAAATCTAAACCTAACCCCAAATCTAAACCTAAAATCTAAACCTAACCCCAAATCTAAACCTAACCCCAAATCTAAACCTAAAATCTAAACCTAACCCCAAATCTAAACCTAAAATCTAAACCTAACCCCAAATCTAAACCTAACCCCAAATCTAAACCTAAAATCTAAATCTAACCCCAAATCTAAACCTAAAATCTAAACCTAACCCCAAATCTAAACCTAACCCCAAATCTAAACCTAAAATCTAAACCTAACCCCAAATCTAAACCTAACCCCAAATCTAAACCTAAAATCTAAACCTAACCCCAAATCTAAACCTAAAATCTAAACCTAACCCCAAATCTAAACCTAACCCCAAATCTAAACCTACAATCTAAACCTAAGCCCAAATCTAAACCTGAAATCTAAACCTAACCCCAAATCTAAACCTAAAATCTAAACCTAACCCCAAATCTAAACCTAAAATCTAAACGTAACCCGAAATCGAAACCTAACCTTAAATCTAAACCTAAAATCTAAACCTAACCCCAAATTTAAACCAAAAATCTAAACCTAAAATCTAAACCTAACCCCAAATCTAAACCTAAAATCTAAACCTAACCCCAAATCTAAACCTAACCCCAAATCTAAACCTAAAATCTAAACCTAACCCCAAATCTAAACCTAAAATCTAAACCTAACCCCAAATCTAAACCTAACCCCAAATCTAAACCTAAAATCTAAACCTAACCCCAAATCTAAACCTAACCCCAAATCTAAACCTAAAATCTAAACCTAACCCCAAATCTAAACCTAACCCCAAATCTAAACCTAAAATCTAAACCTAACCCCAAATCTAAACCTAACCCCAAATCTAAACCTAAAATCTAAACCTAACCCCAAATTTAAACCTAAAATCTAAACCTAACCCCAAATCTAAACCTAAAATCTAAACCTAACCCCAAGTCTAAACCTAACCCCAAATCTAAACCTAAAATCTAAACCTAAGCCAAATCTAAACCTAAAATCTAAACCTAACCCCAAATCTAAACCTAAAATCTAACCTAACCCCAAATCTAAACCTAACCCCAAATCTAAACCTAAAATCTAAACCTAACCCCAAATCTAAACCTAAAATCTAAACCTAACCCCAAATCTAAACCTAAAATCTAAACCTAACCCAAATCTAAACCTAAAATCTAAACCTAACCCCAAATCTAAACTTAACCCCAAATCTAAACCGAAAATCTAAACCTAACCCCAAATCTAAACCTAAAATCTAAACCTAACCCCAAATCTAAACCTAAAATCTAAACCTAAAATCTAAACCTAACCCCAAATCTAAACCTAATCCCAAATCTTAACCTAAAATCTAAACCTAACCCCAAATCTAAACCTAACCCCAAATCTAAACCTAAAATCTAAACCTAACCCCAAATCTAAACCAAAAAATCTAAACCTAACCCCAAATATAAACCTAAAATCTAAACCTAACCCCAAATCTAAACCTAAAATCTAAATCTAAACCCAAATCTAAACCTAAAATCTAAACCTAACCCCAAATCTAAACCTAACCCCAAATCTAAACCTAAAATCTAAACCTAACCCCAAATCTAAACCTAACCCCAAATCTAAACCTAAAATCTAAACCTAACCCCAAATCTAAACCTAAAATCTAAACCTAACCCCAAATCTAAACCTAACCCCAAATCTAAACCTACAATCTAAACCTAAGCCCAAATCTAAACCTGAAATCTAAACCTAACCCCAAATCTAAACCTAAAATCTAAACCTAACCCCAAATCTAAACCTAAAATCTAAACGTAACCCGAAATCGAAACCTAACCTTAAATCTAAACCTAAAATCTAAACCTAACCCCAAATTTAAACCAAAAATCTAAACCTAAAATCTAAACCTAAACCCAAATCTAAACCTAAAATCTAAACCTAACCCCAAATCTAAACCTAACCCCAAATCTAAACCTAAAATCTAAACCTAACCCCAAATCTAAACCTAAAATCTAAACCTAACCCCAAATCTAAACCTAACCCCAAATCTAAACCTAAAATCTAAACCTAACCCCAAATCTAAACCTAAAATCTAAACCTAAAATCTAAACCTAACCCCAAATCTAAACCTAAAATCTAAACCTAACCCCAAATCTAAACCTAACCCCAAATCTAAACCTAAAATCTAAACCTAACCCCAAATCTAAACCTAAAATCTAAACCTAACCCCAAATCTAAACCTAACCCCAAATCTAAACCTAAAATCTAAACCTAACCCCAAATCTAAACCTAACCCCAAATCTAAACCTAAAATCTAAACCTAACCCCAAATCTAAACCTAACCCCAAATCTAAACCTAAAATCTAAACCTAACCCCAAATCTAAACCTAAAATCTAAACCTAACCCCAAATCTAAACCTAAAATCTAAACCTAACCACAAATCTAAACCTTACCCCAAATATAAACCTAAAATATAAACCTAACCCCAAATCTAAACCTAAAATCTAAACCTAACCCCAAATCTAAACCTAACCCCAAATCTAAACCTAAAATCTAAACCTAACCCCAAATCTAAACCTAAAATGTAAACCTAACCCCAAATCTAAACCTAAAATCTAAACCTAACCACAAATCTAAACCTAACCCCAAATCTAAACCTAAAATCTAAACCTAACCCCAAATCTAAACCTAACCCCATATCTAAACCTAAAATCTAAACCTAACCCCAAATCTAAACCTAAAATCTAAACCTAACCCCAAATCTAAACCTTACCCCAAATCTAAACCTAAAATCTAAACCTAACCCCAAATCTAAACCTAAAATCTAAACCTAACCCCAAATTTAAACCTAAAATCTAAACCTAACCCCAAATCTAAACCTAAAATCTAAACCTAACCCCAAGTCTAAACCTAACCCCAAATCTAAACCTAAAATCTAAACCTAACCCCAAATCTAAACCTAAAATCTAAACATAAAATCTAAACCTAACCCCAAATCTAAACCTAAAATCTAAACCTAACCCCAAATCTAAACCTAAAATCTAACCTAACCCCAAATCTAAACCTAACCCCAAATCTAAACCTAAAATCTAAACCTAACCCCAAATCTAAACCTAAAATCTAAACCTAACCCCAAATCTAAACCTAAAATCTAAACCTAACCCCAAATCTAAACCTAACCCCAAATCTAAACCTAAAATCTAAACCTAACCCCAAATCTAAACCTAAAATCTAAACCTAACCCCAAATCTAAACCTAACCCCAAATCTAAACCTACAATCTAAACCTAAGCCCAAATCTAAACCTGAAATCTAAACCTAACCCCAAATCTAAACCTAAAATCTAAACCTAACCCCAAATCTAAACCTAAAATCTAAACGTAACCCGAAATCGAAACCTAACCTTAAATCTAAACCTAAAATCTAAACCTAACCCCAAATTTAAACCAAAAATCTAAACCTAAAATCTAAACCTAAACCCAAATCTAAACCTAAAATCTAAACCTAACCCCAAATCTAAACCTAACCCCAAATCTAAACCTAAAATCTAAACCTAACCCCAAATCTAAACCTAAAATCTAAACCTAACCCCAAATCTAAACCTAACCCCAAATCTAAACCTAAAATCTAAACCTAACCCCAAATCTAAACCTAAAATCTAAACCTAAAATCTAAACCTAACCCCAAATCTAAACCTAAAATCTAAACCTAACCCCAAATCTAAACCTAAAATCTAAACCTAACCCCAAATCTAAACCTAAAATCTAAACCTAACCCCAAATCTAAACCTAACCCCAAATCTAAACCTAAAATCTAAACCTAACCCCAAATCTAAACCTAAAATCTAAACCTAACCCCAAATCTAAACCTAACCCCAAATCTAAACCTAAAATCTAAACCTAACCCCAAATCTAAACCTAACCCCAAATCTAAACCTAAAATCTAAACCTAAAATCTAAACCTAACCCCAAATCTAAACCTAAAATCTAAACCTAACCCCAAATCTAAACCTAACCGCAAATCTAAACCTAAAATCTAAACCTAACCCCAAATCTAAACCTAAAATCTAAACCTAAAATCTAAACCTAACCCCAAATCTAAACCTAATCCCAAATCTAAACCTAAAATCTAAACCTAACCACAAATCTAAACCTAAAATCTAAACCTAACCCCAAATCTAAACCTAAAATCTAAACCTAACCCCAAATCTAAACCGAAAATCTAAACCTAACCCCAAATCTAAACCTAAAATCTAAACCTAACCCCAAATCTAAACCTAAAATCTAAACCTAAAATCTAAACCTAACCCCAAATCTAAACCTAATCCCAAATCTAAACCTAAAATCTAAACCTAACCCCAAATCTAAACCTAACCCCAAATCTAAACCTAATATCTAAACCTAACCCCAAATCTAAACCAAAAAATCTAAACCTAACCCCAAATATAAACCTAAAATCTAAACCTAACCCCAAATCTAAACCTAAAATCTAAATCTAACCCCAAATCTAAACCTAAAATCTAAACCTAACCCCAAATCTAAACCTAAAATCTAAACCTAACCCCAAATCTAAACCTAACCCCAAATCTAAACCTAAAATCTAAACCTAACCCCAAATCTAAACCTAAAATCTAAACCTAACCCCAAATCTAAACCTAACCCCAAATCTAAACCTACAATCTAAACCTAAGCCCAAATCTAAACCTGAAATCTAAACCTAACCCCAAATCTAAACCTAAAATCTAAACCTAACCCCAAATCTAAACCTAAAATCTAAACGTAACCCGAAATCGAAACCTAACCTTAAATCTAAACCTAAAATCTAAACCTAACCCCAAATTTAAACCAAAAATCTAAACCTAAAATCTAAACCTAACCCCAAATCTAAACCTAAAATCTAAACCTAACCCCAAATCTAAACCTAACCCCAAATCTAAACCTAAAATCTAAACCTAACCCCAAATCTAAACCTAAAATCTAAACCTAACCCCAAATCTAAACCTAACCCCAAATCTAAACCTAAAATCTAAACCTAACCCCAAATCTAAACCTAACCCCAAATCTAAACCTAAAATCTAAACCTAACCCCAAATCTAAACCTAACCCCAAATCTAAACCTAAAATCTAAACCTAACCCCAAATCTAAACCTAAAATCTAAACCTAACCCCAAATTTAAACCTAAAATCTAAACCTAACCCCAAATCTAAACCTAAAATCTAAACCTAACCCCAAGTCTAAACCTAACCCCAAATCTAAACCTAAAATCTAAACCTAACCCCAAATCTAAACCTAAAATCTAAACCTAACCCCAAATCTAAACCTAAAATCTAAACCTAACCCCAAATCTAAACCTAAAATCTAACCTAACCCCAAATCTAAACCTAACCCCAAATCTAAACCTAAAATCTAAACCTAACCCCAAATCTAAACCTAAAATCTAAACCTAACCCCAAATCTAAACCTAAAATCTAAACCTAACCCAAATCTAAACCTAAAATCTAAACCTAACCCCAAATCTAAACTTAACCCCAAATCTAAACCGAAAATCTAAACCTAACCCCAAATCTAAACCTAAAATCTAAACCTAACCCCAAATCTAAACCTAAAATCTAAACCTAAAATCTAAACCTAACCCCAAATCTAAACCTAATCCCAAATCTAAACCTAAAATCTAAACCTAACCCCAAATCTAAACCTAACCCCAAATCTAAACCTAAAATCTAAACCTAACCCCAAATCTAAACCAAAAAATCTAAACCTAACCCCAAATATAAACCTAAAATCTAAACCTAACCCCAAATCTAAACCTAAAATCTAAATCTAAACCCAAATCTAAACCTAAAATCTAAACCTAACCCCAAATCTAAACCTAACCCCAAATCTAAACCTAAAATCTAAACCTAACCCCAAATCTAAACCTAACCCCAAATCTAAACCTAAAATCTAAACCTAACCCCAAATCTAAACCTAAAATCTAAACCTAACCCCAAATCTAAACCTAACCCCAAATCTAAACCTACAATCTAAACCTAAGCCCAAATCTAAACCTGAAATCTAAACCTAACCCCAAATCTAAACCTAAAATCTAAACCTAACCCCAAATCTAAACCTAAAATCTAAACGTAACCCGAAATCGAAACCTAACCTTAAATCTAAACCTAAAATCTAAACCTAACCCCAAATTTAAACCAAAAATCTAAACCTAAAATCTAAACCTAAACCCAAATCTAAACCTAAAATCTAAACCTAACCCCAAATCTAAACCTAACCCCAAATCTAAACCTAAAATCTAAACCTAACCCCAAATCTAAACCTAAAATCTAAACCTAACCCCAAATCTAAACCTAACCCCAAATCTAAACCTAAAATCTAAACCTAACCCCAAATCTAAACCTAAAATCTAAACCTAAAATCTAAACCTAACCCCAAATCTAAACCTAAAATCTAAACCTAACCCCAAATCTAAACCTAAAATCTAAACCTAACCCCAAATCTAAACCTAACCCCAAATCTAAACCTAAAATCTAAACCTAACCCCAAATCTAAACCTAAAATCTAAACCTAACCCCAAATCTAAACCTAACCCCAAATCTAAACCTAAAATCTAAACCTAACCCCAAATCTAAACCTAACCCCAAATCTAAACCTAAAATCTAAACCTAACCCCAAATCTAAACCTAACCCCAAATCTAAACCTAAAATCTAAACCTAACCCCAAATCTAAACCTAAAATCTAAACCTAACCCCAAATCTAAACCTAAAATCTAAACCTAACCACAAATCTAAACCTTACCCCAAATATAAACCTAAAATATAAACCTAACCCCAAATCTAAACCTAAAATCTAAACCTAACCCCAAATCTAAACCTAACCCCAAATCTAAACCTAAAATGTAAACCTAACCCCAAATCTAAACCTAAAATCTAAACCTAACCACAAATCTAAACCTAACCCCAAATCTAAACCTAAAATCTAAACCTAACCCCAAATCTAAACCTAACCCCATATCTAAACCTAAAATCTAAACCTAACCCCAAATCTAAACCTAAAATCTAAACCTAACCCCAAATCTAAACCTTACCCCAAATCTAAACCTAAAATCTAAACCTAACCCCAAATCTAAACCTAAAATCTAAACCTAACCCCAAATTTAAACCTAAAATCTAAACCTAACCCCAAATCTAAACCTAAAATCTAAACCTAACCCCAAGTCTAAACCTAACCCCAAATCTAAACCTAAAATCTAAACCTAACCCCAAATCTAAACCTAAAATCTAAACCTAACCCCAAATCTAAACCTAAAATCTAACCTAACCCCAAATCTAAACCTAACCCCAAATCTAAACCTAAAATCTAAACCTAACCCCAAATCTAAACCTAAAATCTAAACCTAACCCCAAATCTAAACCTAAAATCTAAACCTAACCCAAATCTAAACCTAAAATCTAAACCTAACCCCAAATCTAAACTTAACCCCAAATCTAAACCGAAAATCTAAACCTAACCCCAAATCTAAACCTAAAATCTAAACCTAACCCCAAATCTAAACCTAAAATCTAAACCTAAAATCTAAACCTAACCCCAAATCTAAACCTAATCCCAAATCTAAACCTAAAATCTAAACCTAACCCCAAATCTAAACCTAACCCCAAATCTAAACCTAAAATCTAAACCTAACCCCAAATCTAAACCAAAAAATCTAAACCTAACCCCAAATATAAACCTAAAATCTAAACCTAACCCCAAATCTAAACCTAAAATCTAAATCTAACCCCAAATCTAAACCTAAAATCTAAACCTAACCCCAAATCTAAACCTAACCCCAAATCTAAACCTAAAATCTAAACCTAACCCCAAATCTAAACCTAACCCCAAATCTAAACCTAAAATCTAAACCTAACCCCAAATCTAAACCTAAAATCTAAACCTAACCCCAAATCTAAACCTAACCCCAAATCTAAACCTACAATCTAAACCTAAGCCCAAATCTAAACCTGAAATCTAAACCTAACCCCAAATCTAAACCTAAAATCTAAACCTAACCCCAAATCTAAACCTAAAATCTAAACGTAACCCGAAATCGAAACCTAACCTTAAATCTAAACCTAAAATCTAAACCTAACCCCAAATTTAAACCAAAAATCTAAACCTAAAATCTAAACCTAAACCCAAATCTAAACCTAAAATCTAAACCTAACCCCAAATCTAAACCTAACCCCAAATCTAAACCTAAAATCTAAACCTAACCCCAAATCTAAACCTAAAATCTAAACCTAACCCCAAATCTAAACCTAACCCCAAATCTAAACCTAAAATCTAAACCTAACCCCAAATCTAAACCTAAAATCTAAACCTAAAATCTAAACCTAACCCCAAATCTAAACCTAAAATCTAAACCTAACCTCAAATCTAAACCTAAAATCTAAACCTAACCCCAAATCTAAACCTAACCCCAAATCTAAACCTAAAATCTAAACCTAACCCCAAATCTAAACCTAAAATCTAAACCTAACCCCAAATCTAAACCTAACCCCAAATCTAAACCTAAAATCTAAACCTAACCCCAAATCTAAACCTAACCCCAAATCTAAACCTAACCCCAAATCTAAACCTAAAATCTAAACCTAACCCCAAATCTAAACCTAAAATCTAAACCTAACCACAAATCTAAACCTTACCCCAAATATAAACCTAAAATATAAACCTAACCCCAAATCTAAACCTAAAATCTAAACCTAACCCCAAATCTAAACCTAAAATCTAAACCTAACCCCAAATCTAAACCTAACCCCAAATCTAAACCTAAAATCTAAACCTAACCCCAAATCTAAACCTAAAATCTAAACCTAACCCCAAATCTAAACCTAACCCCAAATCTAAACCTAAAATCTAAACCTAACCCCAAATCTAAACCTAAAATCTAAACCTAACCCCAAATCTAAACCTAACCCCAAATCTAAACCTAAAATCTAAACCTAACCCCAAATCTAAACCTAACCCCATATCTAAACCTAAAATCTAAACCTAACCCCAAATCTAAACCTAAAATCTAAACCTAACCCCAAATCTAAACCTAACCCCAAAACTAAACCTAAAATCTAAACCTAACCCCAAATCTAAACCTAACCCCAAATCTAAACCTAAAATCTAAACCTAACCCCAAATCTAAACCTAAAATCTTAACATAAAATCTAAACTTAACCCCAAATCTAAACCTAAAATCTAAACCTAACCCCAAATCTAAACCTAACCCCAAATCTAAACCTAAAATCTAAACCTAACCCCAAATCTACACCTAACCCCAAATCTAAACCTAAAATCTAAACCTAACCCCAAATCTAAACCTAAAATCTAAACCTAACCCCAAATCTAAACCTAACCCCAAATCTAAACCTAACATCTAAACCTAACCCCAAATCTAAACCTAACCCCAAATCTAAACCTAAAATCTAAACCTAACCCCAAATCTAAACCTGAAATCTAACCTAACCCCAAATCTAAACCTAAAATCTAAACCTAACCCCAAATCTAAACCTAAAATCTAAACCTAACCCCAAATCTAAACCTAAAATCTAAACCTAACCCCAAATCTAAACCTAACCCCAAATCTAAACCTAAAATCTAAACCTAACCCCAAATCTAAACCTAACCCCAAATCTAAACCTAAAATCTAAACCTAACCCCAAATTTAAACCTAAAATCTTAACCTAACCCCAAATCTAAACCTAAAATCTAAACCTAACCCCAAGTTTAAACCTAACCCCAAATCTAAACCTAAAATCTAAACCTAACCCCAAATCTAAACCTAAAATCTAAACCTAACCCCAAATCTAAACCTAAAATCTAAACCTAACCCCAAATCTAAACCTAAAATCTAAACCTAACCCCAAATCTAAACCTAACCCCAAATCTAAACCTAAAATCTAAACCTAACCCCAAATCTAAACCTAACCCCAAATCTAAACCTAAAATCTAAACCTAACCCCAAATCTAAACCTAAAATCTAAACCTAACCCCAAATCTAAACCTAAAATCTAAACATAAAATCTTAACCTAACCCCAAATCTAAACCTAAAATCTAAACCTAACCCCAAATCTAAACCGAAAATCTAAACCTAACCCCAAATCTAAACCTAAAATCTAAACCTAACCCCAAATCTAAACCTAAAATCTAAACCTAAAATCTAAACCTAACCCCAAATCTAAACCTAATCCCAAATCTACACCTAAAATCTAAACCTAACCCCAAATCTAAACCTAAAATCTAAACCTAACCCCAAATCTAAACCTAACCCCAAATCTAAACCTAAAATCTAAACCTAACCCCAAATCTAAACCTAAAATCTAAACCTAACCCCAAATCTAAACCTAACCCCAAATCTAAACCTAAAATCTAAACCTAACCCCATATCTAAACCTAACCCCAAATCTAAACCTAAAATCTAAACCTAACCCCAAATCTAAACCTAAAATCTAAACCTAACCCCAAATCTAAACCTAACCCCAAATCTAAACCTAAAATCTAAACCTAACCCCAAATCTAAACCTAAAATCTAAACCTAACCCCAAATCTAAACCTAAAATCTAAACCTAACCCCATATCTAAACCTAACCCCAAATCTAAACCTAAAATCTAAACCTAACCCCAAATCTAAACCTAACCCCATATCTAAACCTAAAATCTAAACCTAACCCCAAATCTAAACCTAAAATCTAAACCTAACCCCAAATCTAAACCTAACCCCAAAACTAAACCTAAAATCTAAACCTAACCCCAAATCTAAACCTAACCCCAAATCTAAACCTAAAATCTAAACCTAACCCCAAATCTAAACCTAAAATCTAAACATAAAATCTAAACCTAACCCCAAATCTAAACCTAAAATCTAAACCTAACCCCAAATCTAAACCTAACCCCAAATCTAAACCTAAAATCTAAACCTAACCCCAAATCTAAACCTAACCCCAAATCTAAACCTAAAATCTAAACCTAACCCCAAATCTAAACCTAAAATCTAAACCTAACCCCAAATCTAAACCTAACCCCAAATCTAAACCTAAAATCTAAACCTAACCCCAAATCTAAACCTAACCCCAAATCTAAACCTAAAATCTAAACCTAACCCCAAATCTAAACCTAAAATCTAACCTAACCCCAAATCTAAACCTAAAATCTAAACCTAACCCCAAATCTAAACCTAAAATCTAAACCTAACCCCAAATCTAAACCTAAAATCTAAACCTAACCCCAAATCTAAACCTAAAATCTAAACCTAACCCCAAATCTAAACCTAACCCCAAATCTAAACCTAAAATCTAAACCTAACCCCAAATCTAAGCCTAACCCCAAATCTAAACCTAAAATCTAAACCTAACCCCAAATCTAAACCTAACCCCAAATCTAAACCTAAAATCTAAACCTAACCCCAAATCTAAACCTAAAATTTAAACCTAACCCCAAATCTAAACCTAACCCCAAATCTAAACCTAAAATCTAAACCTAACCCCAAATCTAAACCTTACCCCAAATATAAACCTAAAATCTAAACCTAACCCCAAATCTAAACCTAAAATCTAAACCTAACCCCAAATCTAAACCTAACCCCAAATCTAAACCTAAAATCTAAACCTAACCCCAAATCTAAACCTAACCCCAAATCTAAACCTAAAATCTAAACCTAACCCCAAATCTAAACCTAAAATCTAAACCTAACCCCAAATCTAAACCTAACCCCAAATCTAAACCTAAAATCTAAACCTAACCCCAAATTTAAACCTAAAATCTAAACCTAACCCCAAATCTAAACCTAAAATCTAAACCTAACCCCAAGTCTAAACCTAACCCCAAATCTAAACCTAAAATCTAAACCTAACCCCAAATCTAAACCTAAAATCTAAACCTAACCCCAAATCTAAACCTAACCCCAAATCTAAACCTAAAATCTAAACCTAACCCCAAATCTAAACCTAAAATCTAAACCTAACCCCAAATCTAAACCTAACCCCAAATCTAAACCTAAAATCTAAACCTAACCCCAAATCTAAACCTAACCCCAAATCTAAACCTAAAATCTAAACCTAACCCCAAATCTAAACCTAAAATCTAAACCTAACCCCAAATCTAAACCTAAAATCTAAACATAAAATCTAAACCTAACCCCAAATCTAAACCTAAAATCTAAACCTAACCCCAAATCTAAACCGAAAATCTAAACCTAACCCCAAATCTAAACCTAAAATCTAAACCTAACCCCAAATCTAAACCTAAAATCTAAACCTAAAATCTAAACCTAACCCCAAATCTAAACCTAATCCCAAATCTACACCTAAAATCTAAACCTAACCCCAAATCTAAACCTAACCCCAAATCTAAACCTAAAATCTAAACCTAACCCCAAATCTAAACCAAAAAATCTAAACCTAACCCCAAATATAAACCTAAAATCTAAACCTAACCCCAAATCTAAACCTAAAATCTAAATCTAACCCCAAATCTAAACCTAAAATCTAAACCTAACCCCAAATCTAAACCTAACCCCAAATCTAAACCTAAAATCTAAACCTAACCCCAAATCTAAACCTAACCCCAAATCTAAACCTAAAATCTAAACCTAACCCCAAATCTAAACCTAAAATCTAAACCTAACCCCAAATCTAAACCTAACCCCAAATCTAAACCTACAATCTAAACCTAAGCCCAAATCTAAACCTGAAATCTAAACCTAACCCCAAATCTAAACCTAAAATCTAAACCTAACCCCAAATCTAAACCTAAAATCTAAACGTAACCCGAAATCGAAACCTAACCTTAAATCTAAACCTAAAATCTAAACCTAACCCCAAATTTAAACCAAAAATATAAACCTAAAATCTAAACCTAACCCCAAATCTAAACCTAAAATCTAAACCTAACCCCAAATCTAAACCTAAAATCTAAACCTAACCCCAAATCTAAACCTAACCCCAAATATAAACCTAAAATCTAAACCTAACCCCAAATCTAAACCTAACCCCAAATCTAAACCTAAAATCTAAACCTAACACCAAATCTAAACCTAACCCCAAATCTAAACCTAAAATCTAAACCTAACCCCAAATCTAAACCTAACCCCAAATCTAAACCTAAAATCTAAACCTAACCCCAAATTTAAACCTAAAATCTAAACCTAACCCCAAATCTAAACCTAAAATCTAAACCTAACCCCAAGTTTAAACCTAACCCCAAATCTAAACCTAAAATCTAAACCTAACCCCAAATCTAAACCTAAAATCTAACCTAACCCCAAATCTAAACCTAACCCCAAATCTAAACCTAAAATCTAAACCTAACCCCAAATCTAAACCTAAAATCTAAACCTAAACCCAAATCTAAACCTAAAATCTAAACCTAACCCAAATCTAAACCTAAAATCTAAACCTAACCCCAAATCTAAACTTAACCCCAAATCTAAACCGAAAATCTAAACCTAACCCCAAATCTAAACCTAAAATGTAAACCTAACCCCAAATCTAAACCTAAAATCTAAACCTAAAATCTAAACCTAACCCCAAATCTAAACCTAATCCCAAATCTAAACCTAAAATCTAAACCTAACCCCAAATCTAAACCTAACCCCAAATCTAAACCTAAAATCTAAACCTAACCCCAAATCTAAACCTAACCCCAAATCTAAACCTAAAATCTAAACCTAACCCCAAATCTAAACCTAACCCCAAATCTAAACCTAAAATCTAAACCTAACCCCAAATCTAAACCTAAAATCTAAACCTAACCCCAAATCTAAACCTAAAATCTAAACCTAACCACAAATCTAAACCTTACCCCAAATATAAACCTAAAATATAAACCTAACCCCAAATCTAAACCTAAAATCTAAACCTAACCCCAAATCTAAACCTAAAATCTAAACCTAACCCCAAATCTAAACCTAACCCCAAATCTAAACCTAAAATCTAAACCTAACCCCAAATCTAAACCTAAAATCTAAACCTAACCCCAAATCTAAACCTAACCCCAAATCTAAACCTAAAATCTAAACCTAACCCCAAATCTAAACCTAACCCCATATCTAAACCTAACCCCAAATCTAAACCTAAAATCTAAACCTAACCCCAAATCTAAACCTAAAATCTAAACCTAACCCCAAATCTACACCTAACCCCAAATCTAAACCTAAAATCTAAACCTAACCCCAAACCTAACCCCAAATCTAAACCTAAAATCTAAACCTAACCCCAAATCTAAACCTAAAATCTAAACCTAACCCCAAATCTAAACCTAACCCCAAATCTAAACCTAAAATCTAAACCTAACCCCAAATCTAAACCTAAAATCTAACCTAACCCCAAATCTAAACCTAAAATCTAAACCTAACCCCAAATCTAAACCTAAAATCTAAACCTAACCCCAAATCTAAACCTAAAATCTAAACCTAACCCCAAATCTAAACCTAAAATCTAAACCTAACCCCAAATCTAAACCTAACCCCAAATCTAAACCTAAAATCTAAACCTAACCCCAAATCTAAGCCTAACCCCAAATCTAAACCTAAAATCTAAACCTAACCCCAAATCTAAACCTAACCCCAAATCTAAACCTAAAATCTAAACCGAACCCCAAATCTAAACCTAAAATTTAAACCTAACCCCAAATCTAAACCTAACCCCAAATCTAAACCTAAAATCTAAACCTAACCCCAAATCTAAACCTTACCCCAAATATAAACCTAAAATCTAAACCTAACCCCAAATCTAAACCTAAAATCTAAACCTAACCCCAAATCTAAACCTAACCCCAAATCTAAACCTAAAATCTAAACCTAACCCCAAATCTAAACCTAACCCCAAATCTAAACCTAAAATCTAAACCTAACCCCAAATCTACACCTAACCCCAAATCTAAACCTATAATCTAAACCTAACCCCAAATCTAAACCTAAAATCTAAACCTAACCCCAAATCTAAACCTAACCCCAAATCTAAACCTAAAATCTAAACCTAACCCCAAATCTAAACCTAACCCCAAATCTAAACCTAAAATCTAAACCTAACCCCAAATCTAAACCTAAAATCTAACCTAACCCCAAATCTAAACCTAAAATCTAAACCTAACCCCAAATCTAAACCTAAAATCTAAACCTAACCCCAAATCTAAACCTAAAATCTAAACCTAACCCCAAATCTAAACCTAACCCCAAATCTAAACCTAAAATCTAAACCTAACCCCAAATCTAAGCCTAACCCCAAATCTCAACCTAAAATCTAAACCTAACCCCAAATCTAAACCTAACCCCAAATCTAAACCTAAAATCTAAACCTAACCCCAAATCTAAACCTAAAATTTAAACCTAACCCCAAATCTAAACCTAACCCCAAATCTAAACCTAAAATCTAAACCTAACCCCAAATCTAAACCTAACCCCAAATCTAAACCTAAAATCTAAACCTAACCCCAAATCTAAACCTAACCCCAAATCTAAACCTAAAATCTAAACCTAACCCCAAATCTAAACCTAACCCCAAATCTAAACCTAAAATCTAAACCTAACCCCAAATCTAAACCTAAAATCTAAACCTTACCCCAAATCTAAACCTAACCCCAAATCTAAACCTAAAATCTAAACCTAACCCCAAATCTAAACCTAAAATCTAAACCTAACCCCAAATCTAAACCTAAAATCTAAACATAAAATCTAAACCTAACCCCAAATCTAAACCTAAAATCTAAACCTAACCCCAAATCTAAACCTAACCCCAAATCTAAACCTAAAATCTAAACCTAACCCCAAATCTAAACCGAAAATCTAAACCTAACCCCAAATCTAAACCTAAAATCTAAACCTAACCCCAAGTCTAAACCTAACCCCAAATCTAAACCTAAAATCTAAACCTAAACCCAAATCTAAACCTAAAATCTAAACCTAACCCCAAATCTAAACCTAACCCCAAATCTAAACCTAAAATCTAAACCTAACCCCAAATCTAAACCTAAAATCTAAACCTAACCCCAAATCTAAACCTAAAATCTAAACCTAACCCCATATCTAAACCTAACCCCAAATCTAAACCTAAAATCTAAACCTAACCCCAAATCTAAACCTAACCCCATATCTAAACCTAAAATCTAAACCTAACCCCAAATCTAAACCTAAAATCTAAACCTAAAATCTAAACCTAACCCCAAATCTAAACCTAACCCCAAATCTAAACCTAAAATCTAAACCTAACCCCAAATCTAAACCTAAAATCTAAACCTAACCCCAAATCTAAACCTAAAATCTAAACATAAAATCTAAACCTAACCCCAAATCTAAACCTAAAATCTAAACCTAACCCCAAATCTAAACCTAACCCCAAATCTAAACCTAAAATCTAAACCTAACCCCAAATCTAAACCTAACCCCAAATCTAAACCTAAAATCTAAACCTAACCCCAAATCTAAACCTAACCCCAAATCTAAACCTAAAATCTAAACCTAACCCCAAATCTAAACCTAAAATCTAAACCAAACCCCAAATCTAAACCTAACCCCAAATCTAAACCTAAAATCTAAACCTAACCCCAAATCTAAACCTAAAATCTAAACCTAACCCCAAATCTAAACCTAACCCCAAATCTAAACCTAAAATCTAAACCTAACCCCAAATCTAAACCTAAAATCTAAACCTAACCCCAAATCTAAACCTAAAATCTAACCTAACCCCAAATCTAAACCTAACCCCAAATCTAAACCTAAAATCTAAACCTAACCCCAAATCTAAACCTAAAATCTAAACCTAACCCCAAATCTAAACCTAAAATCTAAACCTAACCCAAATCTAAACCTAAAATCTAAACCTAACCCCAAATCTAAACTTAACCCCAAATCTAAACCGAAAATCTAAACCTAACCCCAAATCTAAACCTAAAATCTAAACCTAACCCCAAATCTAAACCTAAAATCTAAACCTAAAATCTAAACCTAACCCCAAATCTAAACCTAATCCCAAATCTAAACCTAAAATCTAAACCTAACCCCAAATCTAAACCTAACCCCAAATCTAAACCTAAAATCTAAACCTAACCCCAAATCTAAACCAAAAAATCTAAACCTAACCCCAAATATAAACCTAAAATCTAAACCTAACCCCAAATCTAAACCTAAAATCTAAATCTAACCCCAAATCTAAACCTAAAATCTAAACCTAACCCCAAATCTAAACCTAACCCCAAATCTAAACCTAAAATCTAAACCTAACCCCAAATCTAAACCTAACCCCAAATCTAAACCTAAAATCTAAACCTAAACCCAAATCTAAACCTAACCCCAAATCTAAACCTACAATCTAAACCTAAGCCCAAATCTAAACCTGAAATCTAAACCTAACCCCAAATCTAAACCTAAAATCTAAACCTAACCCCAAATCTAAACCTAAAATCTAAACGTAACCCGAAATCGAAACCTAACCTTAAATCTAAACCTAAAATCTAAACCTAACCCCAAATTTAAACCAAAAATCTAAACCTAAAATCTAAACCTAAACCCAAATCTAAACCTAAAATCTAAACCTAACCCCAAATCTAAACCTAAAATCTAAACCTAACCCCAAATCTAAACCTAAAATCTAAACCTAACCCCAAATCTAAACCTAAAATCTAAACCTAACCCCAAATCTAAACCTAACCCCAAATCTAAACCTAAAATCTAAACCTAACCCCAAATCTAAACCTAAAATCTAAACCTAACCCCAAATCTAAACCTAACCCCAAATCTAAACCTAAAATCTAAACCTAACCCCAAATCTAAACCTAACCCCAAATCTAAACCTAAAATCTAAACCTAACCCCAAATCTAAACCTAAAATCTAAACCTAACCCCAAATCTAAACCTAAAATCTAAACATAAAATCTAAACCTAACCCCAAATCTAAACCTAAAATCTAAACCTAACCCCAAATCTAAACCGAAAATCTAAACCTAACCCCAAATCTAAACCTAAAATCTAAACCTAAAATCTAAACCTAACCCCAAATCTAAACCTAATCCCAAATCTACACCTAAAATCTAAACCTAACCCCAAATCTAAACCTAACCCCAAATCTAAACCTAAAATCTAAACCTAACCCCAAATCTAAACCAAAAAACCTAAACCTAACCCCAAATATAAACCTAAAATCTAAACCTAACCCCAAATCTAAACCTAAAATCTAAATCTAACCCCAAATCTAAACCTAAAATCTAAACCTAACCCCAAATCTAAACCTAACCCCAAATCTAAACCTAAAATCTAAACCTAACCCCAAATCTAAACCTAACCCCAAATCTAAACCTAAAATCTAAACCTAACCCCAAATCTAAACCTAAAATCTAAACCTAACCCCAAATCTAAACCTAACCCCAAATCTAAACCTACAATCTAAACCTAAGCCCAAATCTAAACCTGAAATCTAAACCTAACCCCAAATCTAAACCTAAAATCTAAACCTAACCCCAAATCTAAACCTAAAATCTAAACGTAACCCGAAATCGAAACCTAACCTTAAATCTAAACCTAAAATCTAAACCTAACCCCAAATTTAAACCAAAAATATAAACCTAAAATCTAAACCTAAACCCAAATCTAAACCTAAAATCTAAACCTAACCCCAAATCTAAACCTAAAATCTAAACCTAACCCCAAATCTAAACCTAAAATCTAAACCTAACCCCAAATCTAAACCTAACCCCAAATATAAACCTAAAATCTAAACCTAACCCCAAATCTAAACCTAACCCCAAATCTAAACCTAAAATCTAAACCTAACCCCAAATCTAAACCTAACCCCAAATCTAAACCTAAAATCTAAACCTAACCCCAAATCTAAACCTAAAATCTAAACCTAAAATCTAAACCTAACCCCAAATCTAAACCTAAAATCTAAACCTAACCCCAAATCTAAACCTAACCCCAAATCTAAACCTAAAATCTAAACCTAACCCCAAATCTAAACCTAAAATCTAAACCTAACCCCAAATCTAAACCTAACCCCAAATCTAAACCTAAAATCTAAACCTAACCCCAAATCTAAACCTAACCCCAAATCTAAACCTAAAATCTAAACCTAACCCCAAATCTAAACCTAAAATCTAAACCTAACCCCAAATCTAAACCTAAAATCTAAACATAAAATCTAAACCTAACCCCAAATCTAAACCTAAAATCTAAACCTAACCCCAAATCTAAACCGAAAATCTAAACCTAACCCCAAATCTAAACCTAAAATCTAAACCTAACCCCAAATCTAAACCTAAAATCTAAACCTAAAATCTAAACCTAACCCCAAATCTAAACCTAATCCCAAATCTACACCTAAAATCTAAACCTAACCCCAAATCTAAACCTAACCCCAAATCTAAACCTAAAATCTAAACCTAACCCCAAATCTAAACCAAAAAATCTAAACCTAACCCCAAATATAAACCTAAAATCTAAACCTAACCCCAAATCTAAACCTAAAATCTAAATCTAACCCCAAATCTAAACCTAAAATCTAAACCTAACCCCAAATCTAAACCTAACCCCAAATCTAAACCTAAAATCTAAACCTAACCCCAAATCTAAACCTAACCCCAAATCTAAACCTAAAATCTAAACCTAACCCCAAATCTAAACCTAAAATCTAAACCTAACCCCAAATCTAAACCTAACCCCAAATCTAAACCTACAATCTAAACCTAAGCCCAAATCTAAACCTGAAATCTAAACCTAACCCCAAATCTAAACCTAAAATCTAAACCTAACCCCAAATCTAAACCTAAAATCTAAACGTAACCCGAAATCGAAACCTAACCTTAAATCTAAACCTAAAATCTAAACCTAACCCCAAATTTAAACCAAAAATATAAACCTAAAATCTAAACCTAAACCCAAATCTAAACCTAAAATCTAAACCTAACCCCAAATCTAAACCTAAAATCTAAACCTAACCCCAAATCTAAACCTAACCCCAAATATAAACCTAAAATCTAAACCTAACCACAAATCTAAACCTAACCCCAAATCTAAACCTAAAATCTAAACCTAACCCCAAATCTAAACCTAACCCCAAATCTAAACCTAAAATCTAAACCTAACCCCAAATCTAAACCTAACCCCAAATCTAAACCTAAAATCTAAACCTAACCCCAAATTTAAACCTAAAATCTAAACCTAACCCCAAATCTAAACCTAAAATCTAAACCTAACCCCAAGTTTAAACCTAACCCCAAATCTAAACCTAAAATCTAAACCTAACCCCAAATCTAAACCTAAAATCTAAACCTAACCCCAAATCTAAACCTAAAATCTAACCTAACCCCAAATCTAAACCTAACCCCAAATCTAAACCTAAAATCTAAACCTAACCCCAAATCTAAACCTAAAATCTAAACCTAAACCCAAATCTAAACCTAAAATCTAAACCTAACCCAAATCTAAACCTAAAATCTAAACCTAACCCCAAATCTAAACTTAACCCCAAATCTAAACCGAAAATCTAAACCTAACCCCAAATCTAAACCTAAAATGTAAACCTAACCCCAAATCTAAACCTAAAATCTAAACCTAAAATCTAAACCTAACCCCAAATCTAAACCTAATCCCAAATCTAAACCTAAAATCTAAACCTAACCCCAAATCTAAACCTAACCCCAAATCTAAACCTAAAATCTAAACCTAACCCCAAATCTAAACCTAACCCCAAATCTAAACCTAAAATCTAAACCTAACCCCAAATCTAAACCTAACCCCAAATCTAAACCTAAAATCTAAACCTAACCCCAAATCTAAACCTAAAATCTAAACCTAACCCCAAATCTAAACCTAAAATCTAAACCTAACCACAAATCTAAACCTTACCCCAAATATAAACCTAAAATATAAACCTAACCCCAAATCTAAACCTAAAATCTAAACCTAACCCCAAATCTAAACCTAAAATCTAAACCTAACCCCAAATCTAAACCTAACCCCAAATCTAAACCTAAAATCTAAACCTAACCCCAAATCTAAACCTAAAATCTAAACCTAACCCCAAATCTAAACCTAACCCCAAATCTAAACCTAAAATCTAAACCTAACCCCAAATCTAAACCTAACCCCATATCTAAACCTAACCCCAAATCTAAACCTAAAATCTAAACCTAACCCCAAATCTAAACCTAAAATCTAAACCTAACCCCAAATCTACACCTAACCCCAAATCTAAACCTAAAATCTAAACCTAACCCCAAATCTAAACCTAAAATCTAAACCTAACCCCAAATCTAAACCTAACCCCAAATCTAAACCTAAAATCTAAACCTAACCCCAAATCTAAACCTAACCCCAAATCTAAACCTAAAATCTAAACCTAACCCCAAATCTAAACCTAAAATCTAACCTAACCCCAAATCTAAACCTAAAATCTAAACCTAACCCCAAATCTAAACCTAAAATCTAAACCTAACCCCAAATCTAAACCTAAAATCTAAACCTAACCCCAAATCTAAACCTAAAATCTAAACCTAACCCCAAATCTAAACCTAACCCCAAATCTAAACCTAAAATCTAAACCTAACCCCAAATCTAAGCCTAACCCCAAATCTAAACCTAAAATCTAAACCTAACCCCAAATCTAAACCTAACCCCAAATCTAAACCTAAAATCTAAACCGAACCCCAAATCTAAACCTAAAATTTAAACCTAACCCCAAATCTAAACCTAACCCCAAATCTAAACCTAAAATCTAAACCTAACCCCAAATCTAAACCTTACCCCAAATATAAACCTAAAATCTAAACCTAACCCCAAATCTAAACCTAAAATCTAAACCTAACCCCAAATCTAAACCTAACCCCAAATCTAAACCTAAAATCTAAACCTAACCCCAAATCTAAACCTAACCCCAAATCTAAACCTAAAATCTAAACCTAACCCCAAATCTACACCTAACCCCAAATCTAAACCTATAATCTAAACCTAACCCCAAATCTAAACCTAAAATCTAAACCTAACCCCAAATCTAAACCTAACCCCAAATCTAAACCTAAAATCTAAACCTAACCCCAAATCTAAACCTAACCCCAAATCTAAACCTAAAATCTAAACCTAACCCCAAATCTAAACCTAAAATCTAACCTAACCCCAAATCTAAACCTAAAATCTAAACCTAACCCCAAATCTAAACCTAAAATCTAAACCTAACCCCAAATCTAAACCTAAAATCTAAACCTAACCCCAAATCTAAACCTAACCCCAAATCTAAACCTAAAATCTAAACCTAACCCCAAATCTAAGCCTAACCCCAAATCTAAACCTAAAATCTAAACCTAACCCCAAATCTAAACCTAAAATCTAAACCTAACCCCAAATCTAAACCTAAAATCTAAACATAAAATCTAAACCTAACCCCAAATCTAAACCTAAAATCTAAACCTAACCCCAAATCTAAACCGAAAATCTAAACCTAACCCCAAATCTAAACCTAAAATCTAAACCTAACCCCAAATCTAAACCTAAAATCTAAACCTAAAATCTAAACCTAACCCCAAATCTAAACCTAATCCCAAATCTACACCTAAAATCTAAACCTAACCCCAAATCTAAACCTAACCCCAAATCTAAACCTAAAATCTAAACCTAACCCCAAATCTAAACCAAAAAATCTAAACCTAACCCCAAATATAAACCTAAAATCTAAACCTAACCCCAAATCTAAACCTAAAATCTAAATCTAACCCCAAATCTAAACCTAAAATCTAAACCTAACCCCAAATCTAAACCTAACCCCAAATCTAAACCTAAAATCTAAACCTAACCCCAAATCTAAACCTAACCCCAAATCTAAACCTAAAATCTAAACCTAACCCCAAATCTAAACCTAAAATCTAAACCTAACCCCAAATCTAAACCTAACCCCAAATCTAAACCTACAATCTAAACCTAAGCCCAAATCTAAACCTGAAATCTAAACCTAACCCCAAATCTAAACCTAAAATCTAAACCTAACCCCAAATCTAAACCTAAAATCTAAACGTAACCCGAAATCTAAACCTAAAATCTAAACCTAACCCCAAATTTAAACCAAAAATATAAACCTAAAATCTAAACCTAAACCCAAATCTAAACCTAAAATCTAAACCTAACCCCAAATCTAAACCTAAAATCTAAACCTAACCCCAAATCTAAACCTAAAATCTAAACCTAACCCCAAATCTAAACCTAACCCCAAATCTAAACCTAAAATCTAAACCTAACCCCAAATCTAAACCTAAAATCTAAACCTAACCCCAAATCTAAACCTAACCCCAAATCTAAACCTAAAATCTAAACCTAACCCCAAATCTAAACCTAACCCCAAATCTAAACCTAAAATCTAAACCTAACCCCAAATCTAAACCTAAAATCTAACCTAACCCCAAATCTAAACCTAAAATCTAAACCTAACCCCAAATCTAAACCTAAAATCTAAACCTAACCCCAAATCTAAACCTAAAATCTAAACCTAACCCCAAATCTAAACCTAAAATCTAAACCTAACCCCAAATCTAAACCTAACCCCAAATCTAAACCTAAAATCTAAACCTAACCCCAAATCTAAGCCTAACCCCAAATCTAAACCTAAAATCTAAACCTAACCCCAAATCTAAACCTAACCCCAAATCTAAACCTAAAATCTAAACCGAACCCCAAATCTAAACCTAAAATTTAAACCTAACCCCAAATCTAAACCTAACCCCAAATCTAAACCTAAAATCTAAACCTAACCCCAAATCTAAACCTTACCCCAAATATAAACCTAAAATCTAAACCTAACCCCAAATCTAAACCTAAAATCTAAACCTAACCCCAAATCTAAACCTAACCCCAAATCTAAACCTAAAATCTAAACCTAACCCCAAATCTAAACCTAACCCCAAATCTAAACCTAAAATCTAAACCTAACCCCAAATCTACACCTAACCCCAAATCTAAACCTATAATCTAAACCTAACCCCAAATCTAAACCTAAAATCTAAACCTAACCCCAAATCTAAACCTAACCCCAAATCTAAACCTAAAATCTAAACCTAACCCCAAATCTAAACCTAACCCCAAATCTAAACCTAAAATCTAAACCTAACCCCAAATCTAAACCTAAAATCTAACCTAACCCCAAATCTAAACCTAAAATCTAAACCTAACCCCAAATCTAAACCTAAAATCTAAACCTAACCCCAAATCTAAACCTAAAATCTAAACCTAACCCCAAATCTAAACCTAACCCCAAATCTAAACCTAAAATCTAAACCTAACCCCAAATCTAAGCCTAACCCCAAATCTAAACCTAAAATCTAAACCTAACCCCAAATCTAAACCTAAAATCTAAACCTAACCCCAAATCTAAACCTAAAATCTAAACATAAAATCTAAACCTAACCCCAAATCTAAACCTAAAATCTAAACCTAACCCCAAATCTAAACCGAAAATCTAAACCTAACCCCAAATCTAAACCTAAAATCTAAACCTAACCCCAAATCTAAACCTAAAATCTAAACCTAAAATCTAAACCTAACCCCAAATCTAAACCTAATCCCAAATCTACACCTAAAATCTAAACCTAACCCCAAATCTAAACCTAACCCCAAATCTAAACCTAAAATCTAAACCTAACCCCAAATCTAAACCAAAAAATCTAAACCTAACCCCAAATATAAACCTAAAATCTAAACCTAACCCCAAATCTAAACCTAAAATCTAAATCTAACCCCAAATCTAAACCTAAAATCTAAACCTAACCCCAAATCTAAACCTAACCCCAAATCTAAACCTAAAATCTAAACCTAACCCCAAATCTAAACCTAACCCCAAATCTAAACCTAAAATCTAAACCTAACCCCAAATCTAAACCTAAAATCTAAACCTAACCCCAAATCTAAACCTAACCCCAAATCTAAACCTACAATCTAAACCTAAGCCCAAATCTAAACCTGAAATCTAAACCTAACCCCAAATCTAAACCTAAAATCTAAACCTAACCCCAAATCTAAACCTAAAATCTAAACGTAACCCGAAATCGAAACCTAACCTTAAATCTAAACCTAAAATCTAAACCTAACCCCAAATTTAAACCAAAAATATAAACCTAAAATCTAAACCTAAACCCAAATCTAAACCTAAAATCTAAACCTAACCCCAAATCTAAACCTAAAATCTAAACCTAACCCCAAATCTAAACCTAAAATCTAAACCTAACCCCAAATCTAAACCTAACCCCAAATCTAAACCTAAAATCTAAACCTAACCCCAAATCTAAACCTAAAATCTAAACCTAACCCCAAATCTAAACCTAACCCCAAATCTAAACCTAAAATCTAAACCTAACCCCAAATCTAAACCTAACCCCATATCTAAACCTAACCCCAAATCTAAACCTAAAATCTAAACCTAACCCCAAATCTAAACCTAAAATCTAAACCTAACCCCAAATCTACACCTAACCCCAAATCTAAACCTAAAATCTAAACCTAACCCCAAATCTAAACCTAAAATCTAAACCTAACCCCAAATCTAAACCTAACCCCAAATCTAAACCTAAAATCTAAACCTAACCCCAAATCTAAACCTAACCCCAAATCTAAACCTAAAATCTAAACCTAACCCCAAATCTAAACCTAAAATCTAACCTAACCCCAAATCTAAACCTAAAATCTAAACCTAACCCCAAATCTAAACCTAAAATCTAAACCTAACCCCAAATCTAAACCTAAAATCTAAACCTAACCCCAAATCTAAACCTAAAATCTAAACCTAACCCCAAATCTAAACCTAACCCCAAATCTAAACCTAAAATCTAAACCTAACCCCAAATCTAAGCCTAACCCCAAATCTAAACCTAAAATCTAAACCTAACCCCAAATCTAAACCTAACCCCAAATCTAAACCTAAAATCTAAACCGAACCCCAAATCTAAACCTAAAATTTAAACCTAACCCCAAATCTAAACCTAACCCCAAATCTAAACCTAAAATCTAAACCTAACCCCAAATCTAAACCTTACCCCAAATATAAACCTAAAATCTAAACCTAACCCCAAATCTAAACCTAAAATCTAAACCTAACCCCAAATCTAAACCTAACCCCAAATCTAAACCTAAAATCTAAACCTAACCCCAAATCTAAACCTAACCCCAAATCTAAACCTAAAATCTAAACCTAACCCCAAATCTACACCTAACCCCAAATCTAAACCTATAATCTAAACCTAACCCCAAATCTAAACCTAAAATCTAAACCTAACCCCAAATCTAAACCTAACCCCAAATCTAAACCTAAAATCTAAACCTAACCCCAAATCTAAACCTAACCCCAAATCTAAACCTAAAATCTAAACCTAACCCCAAATCTAAACCTAAAATCTAAACCTAACCCCAAATCTAAACCTAAAATCTAAACCTAACCCCAAATCTAAACCTAAAATCTAAACCTAACCCCAAATCTAAACCTAAAATCTAAACCTAACCCCAAATCTAAACCTAACCCCAAATCTAAACCTAAAATCTAAACCTAACCCCAAATCTAAGCCTAACCCCAAATCTAAACCTAAAATCTAAACCTAACCCCAAATCTAAACCTAAAATCTAAACCTAACCCCAAATCTAAACCTAAAATCTAAACATAAAATCTAAACCTAACCCCAAATCTAAACCTAAAATCTAAACCTAACCCCAAATCTAAACCGAAAATCTAAACCTAACCCCAAATCTAAACCTAAAATCTAAACCTAACCCCAAATCTAAACCTAAAATCTAAACCTAAAATCTAAACCTAACCCCAAATCTAAACCTAATCCCAAATCTACACCTAAAATCTAAACCTAACCCCAAATCTAAACCTAACCCCAAATCTAAACCTAAAATCTAAACCTAACCCCAAATCTAAACCAAAAAATCTAAACCTAACCCCAAATATAAACCTAAAATCTAAACCTAACCCCAAATCTAAACCTAAAATCTAAATCTAACCCCAAATCTAAACCTAAAATCTAAACCTAACCCCAAATCTAAACCTAACCCCAAATCTAAACCTAAAATCTAAACCTAACCCCAAATCTAAACCTAACCCCAAATCTAAACCTAAAATCTAAACCTAACCCCAAATCTAAACCTAAAATCTAAACCTAACCCCAAATCTAAACCTAACCCCAAATCTAAACCTACAATCTAAACCTAAGCCCAAATCTAAACCTGAAATCTAAACCTAACCCCAAATCTAAACCTAAAATCTAAACCTAACCCCAAATCTAAACCTAAAATCTAAACGTAACCCGAAATCGAAACCTAACCTTAAATCTAAACCTAAAATCTAAACCTAACCCCAAATTTAAACCAAAAATATAAACCTAAAATCTAAACCTAAACCCAAATCTAAACCTAAAATCTAAACCTAACCCCAAATCTAAACCTAAAATCTAAACCTAACCCCAAATCTAAACCTAAAATCTAAACCTAACCCCAAATCTAAACCTAACCCCAAATATAAACCTAAAATCTAAACCTAACCCCAAATCTAAACCTAAAATCTAAACCTAACCCCAAATCTAAACCTAACCCCAAATCTAAACCTAAAATCTAAACCTAACCCCAAATCTAAACCTAACCCCAAATCTAAACCTAAAATCTAAACCTAACCCCAAATCTAAACCTAAAATCTAAACCTAACCCCAAATCTAAACCTAAAATCTAACCTAACCCCAAATCTAAACCTAACCCCAAATCTAAACCTAAAATCTAAACCTAACCCCAAATCTAAACCTAAAATCTAAACCTAAACCCAAATCTAAACCTAAAATCTAAACCTAACCCAAATCTAAACCTAAAATCTAAACCTAACCCCAAATCTAAACTTAACCCCAAATCTAAACCGAAAATCTAAACCTAACCCCAAATCTAAACCTAAAATGTAAACCTAACCCCAAATCTAAACCTAAAATCTAAACCTAAAATCTAAACCTAACCCCAAATCTAAACCTAATCCCAAATCTAAACCTAAAATCTAAACCTAACCCCAAATCTAAACCTAACCCCAAATCTAAACCTAAAATCTAAACCTAACCCCAAATCTAAACCTAACCCCAAATCTAAACCTAAAATCTAAACCTAACCCCAAATCTAAACCTAACCCCAAATCTAAACCTAAAATCTAAACCTAACCCCAAATCTAAACCTAAAATCTAAACCTAACCCCAAATCTAAACCTAAAATCTAAACCTAACCACAAATCTAAACCTTACCCCAAATATAAACCTAAAATATAAACCTAACCCCAAATCTAAACCTAAAATCTAAACCTAACCCCAAATCTAAACCTAAAATCTAAACCTAACCCCAAATCTAAACCTAACCCCAAATCTAAACCTAAAATCTAAACCTAACCCCAAATCTAAACCTAAAATCTAAACCTAACCCCAAATCTAAACCTAACCCCAAATCTAAACCTAAAATCTAAACCTAACCCCAAATCTAAACCTAACCCCATATCTAAACCTAACCCCAAATCTAAACCTAAAATCTAAACCTAACCCCAAATCTAAACCTAAAATCTAAACCTAACCCCAAATCTACACCTAACCCCAAATCTAAACCTAAAATCTAAACCTAACCCCAAATCTAAACCTAAAATCTAAACCTAACCCCAAATCTAAACCTAACCCCAAATCTAAACCTAAAATCTAAACCTAACCCCAAGTCTAAACCTAACCCCAAATCTAAACCTAAAATCTAAACCTAACCCCAAATCTAAACCTAAAATCTAACCTAACCCCAAATCTAAACCTAAAATCTAAACCTAACCCCAAATCTAAACCTAAAATCTAAACCTAACCCCAAATCTAAACCTAAAATCTAAACCTAACCCCAAATCTAAACCTAAAATCTAAACCTAACCCCAAATCTAAACCTAACCCCAAATCTAAACCTAAAATCTAAACCTAACCCCAAATCTAAGCCTAACCCCAAATCTAAACCTAAAATCTAAACCTAACCCCAAATCTAAACCTAACCCCAAATCTAAACCTAAAATCTAAACCGAACCCCAAATCTAAACCTAAAATTTAAACCTAGCCCCAAATCTAAACCTAACCCCAAATCTAAACCTAAAATCTAAACCTAACCCCAAATCTAAACCTTACCCCAAATATAAACCTAAAATCTAAACCTAACCCCAAATCTAAACCTAAAATCTAAACCTAACCCCAAATCTAAACCTAACCCCAAATCTAAACCTAAAATCTAAACCTAACCCCAAATCTAAACCTAACCCCAAATCTAAACCTAAAATCTAAACCTAACCCCAAATCTACACCTAACCCCAAATCTAAACCTATAATCTAAACCTAACCCCAAATCTAAACCTAAAATCTAAACCTAACCCCAAATCTAAACCTAACCCCAAATCTAAACCTAAAATCTAAACCTAACCCCAAATCTAAACCTAACCCCAAATCTAAACCTAAAATCTAAACCTAACCCCAAATCTAAACCTAAAATCTAACCTAACCCCAAATCTAAACCTAAAATCTAAACCTAACCCCAAATCTAAACCTAAAATCTAAACCTAACCCCAAATCTAAACCTAAAATCTAAACCTAACCCCAAATCTAAACCTAACCCCAAATCTAAACCTAAAATCTAAACCTAACCCCAAATCTAAGCCTAACCCCAAATCTAAACCTAAAATCTAAACCTAACCCCAAATCTAAACCTAACCCCAAATCTAAACCTAAAATCTAAACCTAACCCCAAATCTAAACCTAAAATTTAAACCTAACCCCAAATCTAAACCTAACCCCAAATCTAAACCTAAAATCTAAACCTAACCCCAAATCTAAACCTTACCCCAAATATAAACCTAAAATCTAAACCTAACCCCAAATCTAAACCTAAAATCTAAACCTAACCCCAAATCTAAACCTAACCCCAAATCTAAACCTAAAATCTAAACCTAACCCCAAATCTAAACCTAACCCCAAATCCAAACCTAAAATCTAAACCTAACCCCAAATCTAAACCTAACCCCAAATCTAAACCTAAAATCTAAACCTAACCCCAAATCTAAACCTAAAATCTAAACCTAACCCCAAATCTAAACCTAACCCCAAATCTAAACCTAAAATCTAAACCTAACCCCAAATCTAAACCTAAAATCTAAACCTAACCCCAAATCTAAACCTAAAATCTAAACATAAAATCTAAACCTAACCCCAAATCTAAACCTAAAATCTAAACCTAACCCCAAATCTAAACCTAACCCCAAATCTAAACCTAAAATCTAAACCTAACCCCAAATCTAAACCGAAAATCTAAACCTAACCCCAAATCTAAACCTAAAATCTAAACCTAACCCCAAGTCTAAACCTAACCCCAAATCTAAACCTAAAATCTAAACCTAAACCCAAATCTAAACCTAAAATCTAAACCTAACCCCAAATCTAAACCTAACCCCAAATCTAAACCTAAAATCTAAACCTAACCCCAAATCTAAACCTAAAATCTAAACCTAACCCCAAATCTAAACCTAAAATCTAAACCTAACCCCATATCTAAACCTAACCCCAAATCTAAACCTAAAATCTAAACCTAACCCCAAATCTAAACCTAACCCCAAATCTAAACCTAAAATCTAAACCTAACCCCAAATCTAAACCTAAAATCTAAACCTAACCCCAAATCTAAACCTAACCCCAAATCTAAACCTAAAATCTAAACCTAACCCCAAATCTAAACCTAAAATCTAAACCTAACCCCAAATCTAAACCTAAAATCTAAACCTAAAATCTAAACCTAACCCCAAATCTAAACCTAAAATCTAAACCTAACCCCAAATCTAAACCTAACCCCAAATCTAAACCTAAAATCTAAACCTAACCCCAAATCTAAACCGAAAATCTAAACCTAACCCCAAATCTAAACCTAAAATCTAAACCTAACCCCAAGTCTAAACCTAACCCCAAATCTAAACCTAAAATCTAAACCTAAACCCAAATCTAAACCTAAAATCTAAACCTAACCCCAAATCTAAACCTAACCCCAAATCTAAACCTAAAATCTAAACCTAACCCCAAATCTAAACCTAAAATCTAAACCTAACCCCAAATCTAAACCTAAAATCTAAACCTAACCCCAAATCTAAACCTAACCCCAAATCTAAACCTAAAATCTAAACCTAACCCCAAATCTAAACCTAACCCCAAATCTAAACCTACAATCTAAACCTAAGCCCAAATCTAAACCTGAAATCTAAACCTAACCCCAAATCTAAACCTAAAATCTAAACCTAACCCCAAATCTAAACCTAAAATCTAAACGTAACCCGAAATCGAAACCTAACCTTAAATCTAAACCTAAAATCTAAACCTAACCCCAAATTTAAACCAAAAATCTAAACCTAAAATCTAAACCTAAACCCAAATCTAAACCTAAAATCTAAACCTAACCCCAAATCTAAACCTAAAATCTAAACCTAACCCCAAATCTAAACCTAAAATCTAAACCTAACCCCAAATCTAAACCTAAAATCTAAACCTAACCCCAAATCTAAACCTAACCCCAAATCTAAACCTAAAATCTAAACCTAACCCCAAATCTAAACCTAAAATCTAAACCTAACCCCAAATCTAAACCTAACCCCAAATCTAAACCTAAAATCTAAACCTAACCCCAAATCTAAACCTAACCCCAAATCTAAACCTAAAATCTAAACCTAACCCCAAATCTAAACCTAAAATCTAAACCTAACCCCAAATCTAAACCTAAAATCTAAACATAAAATCTAAACCTAACCCCAAATCTAAACCTAAAATCTAAACCTAACCCCAAATCTAAACCGAAAATCTAAACCTAACCCCAAATCTAAACCTAAAATCTAAACCTAACCCCAAATCTAAACCTAAAATCTAAACCTAAAATCTAAACCTAACCCCAAATCTAAACCTAATCCCAAATCTACACCTAAAATCTAAACCTAACCCCAAATCTAAACCTAACCCCAAATCTAAACCTAAAATCTAAACCTAACCCCAAATCTAAACCAAAAAATCTAAACCTAACCCCAAATATAAACCTAAAATCTAAACCTAACCCCAAATCTAAACCTAAAATCTAAATCTAACCCCAAATCTAAACCTAAAATCTAAACCTAACCCCAAATCTAAACCTAACCCCAAATCTAAACCTAAAATCTAAACCTAACCCCAAATCTAAACCTAACCCCAAATCTAAACCTAAAATCTAAACCTAACCCCAAATCTAAACCTAAAATCTAAACCTAACCCCAAATCTAAACCTAACCCCAAATCTAAACCTACAATCTAAACCTAAGCCCAAATCTAAACCTGAAATCTAAACCTAACCCCAAATCTAAACCTAAAATCTAAACCTAACCCCAAATCTAAACCTAACCCCAAATCTAAACCTAAAATCTAAACCTAACCCCAAATCTAAACCTAAAATCTAACCTAACCCCAAATCTAAACCTAAAATCTAAACCTAACCCCAAATCTAAACCTAAAATCTAAACCTAACCCCAAATCTAAACCTAAAATCTAAACCTAACCCCAAATCTAAACCTAAAATCTAAACCTAACCCCAAATCTAAACCTAACCCCAAATCTAAACCTAAAATCTAAACCTAACCCCAAATCTAAGCCTAACCCCAAATCTAAACCTAAAATCTAAACCTAACCCCAAATCTAAACCTAACCCCAAATCTAAACCTAAAATCTAAACCGAACCCCAAATCTAAACCTAAAATTTAAACCTAACCCCAAATCTAAACCTAACCCCAAATCTAAACCTAAAATCTAAACCTAACCCCAAATCTAAACCTTACCCCAAATATAAACCTAAAATCTAAACCTAACCCCAAATCTAAACCTAAAATCTAAACCTAACCCCAAATCTAAACCTAACCCCAAATCTAAACCTAAAATCTAAACCTAACCCCATATCTAAACCTAACCCCAAATCTAAACCTAAAATCTAAACCTAACCCCAAATCTAAACCTAAAATCTAAACCTAACCCCAAATCTACACCTAACCCCAAATCTAAACCTAAAATCTAAACCTAACCCCAAATCTAAACCTAAAATATAAACCTAACCCCAAATCTAAACCTAACCCCAAATCTAAACCTAAAATCTAAACCTAACCCCAAATCTAAACCTAACCCCAAATCTAAACCTAAAATCTAAACCTAACCCCAAATCTAAACCTAAAATCTAAACCTAACCCCAAATCTAAACCTAAAATCTAAACCTAACCCCAAATCTAAACCTAAAATCTAAACCTAACCCCAAATCTAAGCCTAACCCCAAATCTAAACCTAAAATCTAAACCTAACCCCAAATCTAAACCTAACCCCAAATCTAAACCTAAAATCTAAACCGAACCCCAAATCTAAACCTAAAATTTAAACCTAACCCCAAATCTAAACCTAACCCCAAATCTAAACCTAAAATCTAAACCTAACCCCAAATCTAAACCTTACCCCAAATATAAACCTAAAATCTAAACCTAACCCCAAATCTAAACCTAAAATCTAAACCTAACCCCAAATCTAAACCTAAAATCTAAACCTAACCCCAAATCTAAACCTAACCCCAAATCTAAACCTAAAATCTAAACCTAACCCCAAATCTACACCTAACCCCAAATCTAAACCTATAATCTAAACCTAACCCCAAATCTAAACCTAAAATCTAAACCTAACCCCAAATCTAAACCTAACCCCAAATCTAAACCTAAAATCTAAACCTAACCCCAAATCTAAACCTAACCCCAAATCTAAACCTAAAATCTAAACCTAACCCCAAATCTAAACCTAAAATCTAACCTAACCCCAAATCTAAACCTAAAATCTAAACCTAACCCCAAATCTAAACCTAAAATCTAAACCTAACCCCAAATCTAAACCTAAAATTTAAACCTAACCCCAAATCTAAACCTAACCCCAAATCTAAACCTAAAATCTAAACCTAACCCCAAATCTAAACCTTACCCCAAATCTAAACCTAAAATCTAAACCTAACCCCAAATCTAAACCTAAAATCTAAACCTAACCCCAAATCTAAACCTAACCCCAAATCTAAACCTAAAATCTAAACCTAACCCCAAATCTAAGCCTAACCCCAAATCTAAACCTAAAATCTAAACCTAACCCCAAATCTAAACCTAACCCCAAATCTAAACCTAAAATCTAAACCTAACCCCAAATCTAAACCTAAAATTTAAACCTAACCCCAAATCTAAACCTAACCCCAAATCTAAACCTAAAATCTAAACCTAACCCCAAATCTAAACCTTACCCCAAATCTAAACCTAAAATCTAAACCTAACCCCAAATCTAAACCTAAAATCTAAACCTAACCCCAAATCTAAACCTAACCCCAAATCTAAACCTAAAATCTAAACCTAACCCCAAATCTAAACCTAACCCCAAATCTAAACCTAAAATCTAAACCTAACCCCAAATCTAAACCTAACCCCAAATCTAAACCTAAAATCTAAACCTAACCCCAAATCTAAACCTAAAATCTAAACCTAACCCCAAATCTAAACCTAACCCCAAATCTAAACCTAAAATCTAAACCTAACCCCAAATCTAAACCTAAAATCTAAACCTAACCCCAAATCTAAACCTAAAATCTAAACATAAAATCTAAACCTAACCCCAAATCTAAACCTAAAATCTAAACCTAACCCCAAATCTAAACCTAACCCCAAATCTAAACCTAAAATCTAAACCTAACCCCAAATCTAAACCGAAAATCTAAACCTAACCCCAAATCTAAACCTAAAATCTAAACCTAACCCCAAGTCTAAACCTAACCCCAAATCTAAACCTAAAATCTAAACCTAAACCCAAATCTAAACCTAAAATCTAAACCTAACCCCAAATCTAAACCTAACCCCAAATCTAAACCTAAAATCTAAACCTAACCCCAAATCTAAACCTAAAATCTAAACCTAACCCCAAATCTAAACCTAAAATCTAAACCTAAACCCATATCTAAACCTAACCCCAAATCTAAACCTAAAATCTAAACCTAACCCCAAATCTAAACCTAACCCCATATCTAAACCTAAAATCTAAACCTAACCCCAAATCTAAACCTAAAATCTAAACCTAACCCCAAATCTAAACCTAACCCCAAATCTAAACCTAAAATCTAAACCTAACCCCAAATCTAAACCTAACCCCAAATCTAAACCTAAAATCTAAACCTAACCCCAAATCTAAACCTAACCCCAAATCTAAACCTAAAATCTAAACCTAACCCCAAATCTAAACCTAAAATCTAAACCTAACCCCAAATCTAAACCTAAAATCTAAACATAAAATCTAAACCTAACCCCAAATATAAACCTAAAATCTAAACCTAACCCCAAATCTAAACCTAACCCCAAATCTAAACCTAAAATCTAAACCTAACCCCAAATCTAAACCTAACCCCAAATCTAAACCTAAAATCTAAACCTAACCCCAAATCTAAACCTAACCCCAAATCTAAACCTTAAATCTAAACCTAAAATCTAAACCTAACCCCAAATCTAAACCTAACCCCAAATCTAAACCTAACCCCAAATCTAAACCTAAAATCTAAACCTAACCCCAAATCTAAACCTAAAATCTAAACCTAACCCCAAATCTAAACCTAACCCCAAATCTAAACCTAAAATCTAAACCTAACCCCAAATCTAAACCTAAAATCTAAACCTAAAATCTAAACCTAACCCCAAATCTAAACCTAATCCCAAATCTAAACCTAAAATCTAAACCTAACCCCAAATCTAAACCTAACCCCAAATCTAAACCTAAAATCTAAACCTAACCCCAAATCTAAACCTAAAATCTAAACCTAACCCCAAATCTAAACCTAAAATCTAAACCTAAAATCTAAACCTAACCCCAAATCTAAACCTAACCCCAAATCTAAACCTAAAATCTAAACCTAACCCCAAATCTAAACCTGAAATCTAAACCTAACCCCAAATCTAAACCTAAAATCTAAACGTAACCCGAAATCGAAACCTAACCTTAAATCTAAACCTAAAATCTAAACCTAACCCCAAATCTAAACCTAAAATATAAACCTAAAATCTAAACCTAAACACAAATATAAACCTAAAATCTAAACCTAACCCCAAATCTAAACCTAACCCCAAATCTAAACCTAAAATCTAAACCTAACCCCAAATCTAAACCTAAAATCTAAACCTAACCCCAAATCTAAACCTAACCCCCAAATCTAAACCTAAAATCTAAAACTAACCCCAAATCTAAACGTAACCCCAAATCTAAACCTAAAATCTAAACCTAACCCCAAATCTAAACCTAACCCCAAATCTAAACCTAAAATCTAAACCTAACCCCAAATCTAAACCTAAAATCTAAACCTAACCCCAAATCTAAACCTAACCCCAAATCTAAACCTAAAATCTAAACCTAACCCCAAATCTAAACCTAAAATTTAAACCTAACCCCAAATCTAAACCTAACCCCAAATCTAAACCTAAGATCTAAACCTAACCCCAAATCTAAACCTAAAATCTAAACCTAACCCCAAATCTAAACCTAACCCCAAATCTAAACCTAAAATCTAAACCTAACCCCAAATCTAAACCTAAAATCTAAACCTCACCCCAAATCTAAACCTAACCCCAAATCTAAACCTAAAATCTAAACCTAACCCCAAATCTAAACCTAACCCCAAATCTAAACCTAAAATCTAAACTTAACCCCAAATCTAAACCTAAAATCTAAACCTAAACCCAAATCTAAACCTAAAATCTAAACCTAACCCCAAATCTAAACCTAAAATCTAAACCTAACCCCAAATCTAAACCTAACCCCAAATCTAAACCTAAAATCTAAACCTAACCCCAAATCTAAACCTAACCCCAAATCTAAACCTAAAATCTAAACCTAACCCCAAATCTAAACCTAAAATCTAAACCTAACCTCAAATCTAAACCTAACCCCAAATCTAAACCTAAAATCTAAACCTAACCCCAAATCTAAACCTAACCCCAAATCTAAACCTAAAATCTAAACCTAACCCCAAATCTAAACCTAAAATCTAAACCTAACCCCAAATCTAAACCTAACCCCAAATCTAAACCTAAAATCTAAACCTAACCCCAAATCTAAACCTAAAATCTAAACCTAACCCCAAATCTAAACCTAACCCCAAATCTAAACCTAAAATCTAAACCTAACCCCAAATCTAAACCTAACCCCAAATCTAAACCTAAAATCTAAACCTAACCCCAAATCTAAACCTTACCCCAAATATAAACCTAAAATCTAAACCTAACCCCAAATCTAAACCTAAAATCTCAACCTAACCCCAAATCTAAACCTAAAATCTAAACCTAACCCCAAATCTAAACCTAACCCCAAATCTAAACCTAAAATCTAAACCTAACCCCAAATCTAAACCTAAAATCTAAACCTAACCCCAAATCTAAACCTAAAATCTAAACCTAAAATCTAAACCTAACCCCAAATCTAAACCTAACCCCAAATCTAAACCTAAAATCTAAACCTAACCCCAAATCTAAACCTGAAATCTAAACCTAACCCCAAATCTAAACCTAAAATCTAAACCTAACCCCAAATCTAAACCTAAAATCTAAACGTAACCCGAAATCGAAACCTAACCTTAAATCTAAACCTAAAATCTAAACCTAACCCCAAATCTAAACCTAAAATATAAACCTAAAATCTAAACCTAAACACAAATCTAAACCTAAAATCTAAACCTAACCCCAAATCTAAACCTAACCCCAAATCTAAACCTAAAATCTAAACCTAACCCCAAATCTAAACCTAACCCCAAATCTAAACCTAAAATCTAAAACTAACCCCAAATCTAAACGTAACCCCAAATCTAAACCTAAAATCTAAACCTAACCCCAAATCTAAACCTAACCCCAAATCTAAACCTAAAATCTAAACCTAACCCCAAATCTAAACCTAAAATCTAAACCTAACCCCAAATCTAAACCTAACCCCAAATCTAAACCTAAAATCTAAACCTAACCCCAAATCTAAACCTAAAATTTAAACCTAACCCCAAATCTAAACCTAACCCCAAATCTAAACCTAAGATATAAACCTAACCCCAAATCTAAACCTAAAATCTAAACCTAACCCCAAATCTAAACCTAACCCCAAATCTAAACCTAAAATCTAAACCTAACCCCAAATCTAAACCTAAAATCTAAACCTAACCCCAAATCTAAACCTAACCCCAAATCTAAACCTAAAATCTAAACCTAACCCCAAATCTAAACCTAACCCCAAATCTAAACCTAAAATCTAAACTTAACCCCAAATCTAAACCTAAAATCTAAACCTAAACCCAAATCTAAACCTAAAATCTAAACCTAACCCCAAATCTAAACCTAACCCCAAATCTAAACCTAAAATCTAAACCTAACCCGAAATCTAAACCTAACCCCAAATCTAAACCTAAAATCTAAACCTAACCCCAAATCTAAACCTAACCCCAAATCTAAACCTAAAATCTAAAACTAACCCCAAATCTAAACCTAAAATCTAAACCTAACCCCAAATCTAAACCTAACCCCAAATCTAAACCTAAAATCTAAACCTAACCCCAAATCTAAACCTAAAATCTAAACCTAACCCCAAGTCTAAACCTAACCCCAAATCTAAACCTAAAATCTAAACCTAACCCCAAATCTAAACCTAAAATCTAAACCTAACCCCAAATCTAAACCTAACCCCAAATCTAAACCTAACCCCGTATCTAAACCTAAAATCTAAACCTAACCCCAAATCTAAACCTAAAATCTAAACCTAACCCCAAATCTAAACCTAACCCCAAATCTAAACCTAAAATCTAAACCTAACCCCAAATCTAAACCTAAAATCTAAACCTAACCCCAAATCTAAACCTAACCCCAAATCTAAACCTAAAATCTAAACCTAACCCCAAATCTAAACCTAAAATCTAAACCTAACCCCAAATCTAAACCTAACCCCAAATCTAAACCTAAAATCTAAACCTAACCCCAAATCTAAACCTAAAATCTAAACCTAACCCCAAATCTAAACCTAACCCCAAATCTAAACTTAAAATCTAAACCTAACCCCAAATCTAAACCTAACCCCAAATCTAAACCTAAAATCTAAACCTAACCCCAAATCTAAACCTAAAATCTAAACCTAACCCCAAATCTAAACCTAACCCCAAATCTAAACCTAAAATCTAAACCTAACCCCAAATCTAAACCTTACCCCAAATATAAACCTAAAATCTAAACCTAACCCCAAATCTAAACCTTACCCCAAATCTAAACCTAAAATCTAAACCTAACCCCAAATCTAAACCTAAAATCTAAACCTAACCCCAAATCTAAACCTAACCCCAAATCTAAACCTAAAATCTAAACCTAACCCCAAATCTAAACCTAACTCCAAATCTAAACCTAAAATCTAAACCTAACCCCAAATCTAAACCTTACCCCAAATCTAAACCTAAAATCAAAACCTAACCCCAAATCTAAACCTAAAATCTAAACCTAACCCCAAATCTAAACCTAACCCCAAATCTAAACCTAAAATCTAAACCTAACCCCAAATCTAAACCTAAAATCTAAACCTAACCCCAAATCTAAACCTAACCCCAAATCTAAACCTAAAATCTAAACCTAACCCCAAATCTAAACCTAACCCCAAATCTAAACCTAAAATCTAAACTTAACCCCAAATCTAAACCTAAAATCTAAACCTAAACCCAAATCTAAACCTAAAATCTAAACCTAACCCCAAATCTAAACCTAACCCCAAATCTAAACCTAAAATCTAAACCTAACCCCAAATCTAAACCTAACCCCAAATCTAAACCTAAAATCTAAACCTAACCCCAAATCTAAACCTAACCCCAAATCTAAACCTAAAATCTAAACCTAACCCCAAATCTAAACCTAAAATCTAAACCTAACCCCAAGTCTAAACCTAACCCCAAATCTAAACCTAAAATCTAAACCTAACCCCAAATCTAAACCTAACCCCAAATCTAAACCTAAAATCTAAACCTAACCCCAAATCTAAACCTAACCCCATATCTAAACCTAAAATCTAAACCTAACCCCAAATCTAAACCTAACCCCAAATCTAAACCTAAAATCTAAACCTAACCCCAAATCTAAACCTAAAATCTAAACCTAACCCCAAATCTAAACCTAACCCCAAATCTAAACCTAAAATCTAAACCTAACCCCAAATCTAAACCTAAAATCTAAACCTAACCCCAAATCTAAACCTAAAATCTAAACCTAACCCCAAATCTAAACCTAACCCCAAATCTAAACTTAAAATCTAAACCTAACCCCAAATCTAAACCTAACCCCAAATCTAAACCTAAAATCTAAACCTAACCCCAAATCTAAACCTAAAATCTAAACCTAACCCCAAATCTAAACCTAACCCCAAATCTAAACCTAAAATCTAAACCTAACCCCAAATCTAAACCTTACCCCAAATATAAACCTAAAATCTAAACCTAACCCCAAATCTAAACCTTACCCCAAATATAAACCTAAAATCTAAACCTAACCCCAAATCTAAACCTAAAATCTAAACCTAACCCCAAATCTAAACCTAACCCCAAATCTAAACCTAAAATCTAAACCTAACCCCAAATCTAAACCTAACTCCAAATCTAAACCTAAAATCTAAACCTAACCCCAAATCTAAACCTTACCCCAAATCTAAACCTTACCCCAAATCTAAACCTAAAATCTAAACCTAACCCCAAATCTAAACCTAAAATCTAAACCTAACCCCAAATCTAAACCTAACCCCAAATCTAAACCTAAAATCTAAACCTAACCCCAAATCTAAACCTAAAATCTAAACCTAACCCCAAATCTAAACATAACCCCAAATCTAAACCTAAAATCTAAACCTAACCCCAAATCTAAACCTAACCCCAAATATAAACCTAAAATCTAAACCTAACCCCAAATCTAAACCTAAAATCTAAACCTAACCCCAAATCTAAACCTAACTCCAAATCTAAACCTAAAATCTAAACCTAACCCCAAATCTAAAACTTACCCCAAATCTAAACCTAAAATCTAAACCTAACCCCAAATCTAAACCTAAAATCTAAACCTAACTCCAAATCTAAACCTAACCCCAAATCTAAACCTAAAATCTAAACCTAACCCCAAATCTAAACCTAAAATCTAAACCTAACCCCAAATCTAAACCTAACCCCAAATCTAAACCTAAAATCTAAACGTAACCCCAAATCTAAACCTAACCCCAAATCTAAACTTAAAATCTAAACCTAACCCCAAATCTAAACCTAAAATCTAAACCTAACCCCAAATCTAAACCTTAAATCTAAACCTAACCCCAAATCTAAACCTAAAATCTAAACCTAACCCCAAATCTAAACCTAACCCCAAATCTAAACCTAAAATCTAAACCTAACCCCAAATCTAAACCTAAAATCTAAACCTAACCCCAAATCTAAACCTAACCCCAAATCTAAACCTAAAATCTAAACCTAACCCCAAATCTAAACCTAAAATCTAAACCTAACCCCAAATCTAAACCTAACCCCAAATCTAAACCTAAAATCTAAACCTAACCCCAAATCTAAACCTAACCCCAAATCTAAACCTAAAATCTAAACGTAACCCCAAATCTAAACCTAAAATCTAACCTAACCCCAAATCTAAACCTAACCCCAAATCTAAACCTAAAATCTAAACCTAACCCCAAATCTAAACCTAAAATCTAAACCTAACCCCAAATCTGAACTTAACCCCAAATCTAAACCGAAAATCTAAACCTAACCCCAAATCTAAACCTAAAATCTAAACCTAAAATCTAAACCTAACCCCAAATCTAAACCTAATCCCAAATCTAAACCTAAAATCTAAACCTAACCCCAAATCTAAACCTAAAATCTAAACCTAACCCCAAATCTAAACCAAAAAATCTAAACCTAACCCCAAATCTAAACCTAAACTCTAAATCTAACCCCAAATCTAAACCTAAAATCTAAACCTAACCCCAAATCTAAACCTAAAATCTAAACCTAACCCCAAATCTAAACCTAACCCCAAATCTAAACCTAAAATCTAAACCTAACCCCAAATCTAAACCTAAAATCTAAACCTAACCCCAAATCTAAACCTAACCCCAAATCTAAACCTACCATCTAAACCTAACCCCAAATCTAAACCTGAAATCTAAACCTAACCCCAAATCTAAACCTAAAATCTAAACCTAACCCCAAATCTAAACCTAAAATCTAAACCTAACACCAAATTTAAACCAAAAATCTAAACCTAAAATCTAAACCTAAACCCAAATCTAAACCTAAAATCTAAACCTAACCCCAAATCTTAACCTAACCCCAAATCTAAACCTAACCCCAAATCTAAACCTAAAATCTAAACCTAACCCCAAATCTAAACCTAAAATCTAAACCTAACCCCAAATATAAACCTAACCCCAAATCTAAACCTAAAATCTAAACCTAACCCCAAATCTAAACCTAAAATCTAAACCTAACCCCAAATCTAAACCTAACCCCAAATCTAAACCTAAAATCTAAACCTAACCCCAAATCTAAACCTAAAATCTAAACCTAACCCCAAATCTAAACCTAAAATCTAACCTAACCCCAAATCTAAACCTAACCCCAAATCTAAACCTAAAATCTAAACCTAACCCCAAATCTAAACCTAAAATCTAAACCTAACCCCAAATCTAAACTTAACCCCAAATCTAAACCGAAAATCTAAACCTAACCCCAAATCTAAACCTAAAATCTAAACCTAAAATCTAAACCTAACCCCAAATCTAAACCTAATCCCAAATCTAAACCTAAAATCTAAACCTAACCCCAAATCTAAACCTAACCCCAAATCTAAACCTAAAATCTAAACCTAACCCCAAATCTAAACCAAAAAATCTAAACCTAACCCCAAATCTAAACCTAAAATCTAAACCTAACCCCAAATCTAAACCTAAAATCTAAATCTAACCCCAAATCTAAACCTAAAATCTAAACCTAACCCCAAATCTAAACCTAACCCCAAATCTAAACCTAAAATCTAAACCTAACCTCAAATCTAAACCTAACCCCAAATCTAAACCTAAAATCTAAACCTAACCCCAAATCTAAACCTAAAATCTAAACCTAACCCCAAATCTAAACCTAACCCCAAATCTAAACCTAAAATCTAAACCTAACCCCAAATCTAAACCTAAAATCTAACCTAACCCCAAATCTAAACCTAACCCCAAATCTAAACCTAAAATCTAAACCTAACCCCAAATCTAAACCTAAAATCTAAACCTAACCCCAAATCTAAACTTAACCCCAAATCTAAACCTAAAATCTAAACCTAACCCCAAATCTAAACCTAACCCCAAATCTAAACCTAAAATCTAAACCTAACCCCAAATCTAAACCTTACCCCAAATATAAACCTAAAATCTAAACCTAACCCCAAATCTAAACCTTACCCCAAATATAAACCTAAAATCTAAACCTAACCCCAAATCTAAACCTAAAATCTAAACCTAACCCCAAATCTAAACCTAACCCCAAATCTAAACCTAAAATCTAAACCTAACCCCAAATCTAAACCTAACTCCAAATCTAAACCTAAAATCTAAACCTAACCCCAAATCTAAACCTTACCCCAAATCTAAACCTTACCCCAAATCTAAACCTAAAATCTAAACCTAACCCCAAATCTAAACCTAAAATCTAAACCTAACCCCAAATCTAAACCTAACCCCAAATCTAAACCTAAAATCTAAACCTAACCCCAAATCTAAACCTAAAATCTAAACCTAACCCCAAATCTAAACATAACCCCAAATCTAAACCTAAAATCTAAACCTAACCCCAAATCTAAACCTAACCCCAAATATAAACCTAAAATCTAAACCTAACCCCAAATCTAAACCTAAAATCTAAACCTAACCCCAAATCTAAACCTAACTCCAAATCTAAACCTAAAATCTAAACCTAACCCCAAATCTAAAACTTACCCCAAATCTAAACCTAAAATCTAAACCTAACCCCAAATCTAAACCTAAAATCTAAACCTAACTCCAAATCTAAACCTAACCCCAAATCTAAACCTAAAATCTAAACCTAACCCCAAATCTAAACCTAAAATCTAAACCTAACCCCAAATCTAAACCTAACCCCAAATCTAAACCTAAAATCTAAACGTAACCCCAAATCTAAACCTAACCCCAAATCTAAACCTAAAATCTAAACCTAACCCCAAATCTAAACCTAAAATCTAAACCTAACCCCAAATCTAAACCTAACCCCAAATCTAAACCTAAAATCTAAACCTAACCCCAAATCTAAACCTAAAATCTAAACCTAACCCCAAATCTAAACCTAACCCCAAATCTAAACCTAAAATCTAAACCTAACCCCAAATCTAAACCTAAAATCTAAACCTAACCCCAAATCTAAACCTAACCCCAAATCTAAACCTAAAATCTAAACCTAACCCCAAATCTAAACCTAAAATCTAAACCTAACCCCAAATCTAAACCTAACCCCAAATCTAAACCTAAAATCTAAACCTAACCCCAAATCTAAACCTAACCCCAAATCTAAACCTAAAATCTAAACGTAACCCCAAATCTAAACCTAAAATCTAACCTAACCCCAAATCTAAACCTAACCCCAAATCTAAACCTAAAATCTAAACCTAACCCCAAATCTAAACCTAAAATCTAAACCTAACCCCAAATCTGAACTTAACCCCAAATCTAAACCGAAAATCTAAACCTAACCCCAAATCTAAACCTAAAATCTAAACCTAAAATCTAAACCTAACCCCAAATCTAAACCTAATCCCAAATCTAAACCTAAAATCTAAACCTAACCCCAAATCTAAACCTAAAATCTAAACCTAACCCCAAATCTAAACCAAAAAATCTAAACCTAACCCCAAATCTAAACCTAAACTCTAAATCTAACCCCAAATCTAAACCTAAAATCTAAACCTAACCCCAAATCTAAACCTAAAATCTAAACCTAACCCCAAATCTAAACCTAACCCCAAATCTAAACCTAAAATCTAAACCTAACCCCAAATCTAAACCTAAAATCTAAACCTAACCCCAAATCTAAACCTAACCCCAAATCTAAACCTACCATCTAAACCTAACCCCAAATCTAAACCTGAAATCTAAACCTAACCCCAAATCTAAACCTAAAATCTAAACCTAACCCCAAATCTAAACCTAAAATCTAAACCTAACACCAAATTTAAACCAAAAATCTAAACCTAAAATCTAAACCTAAACCCAAATCTAAACCTAAAATCTAAACCTAACCCCAAATCTTAACCTAACCCCAAATCTAAACCTAACCCCAAATCTAAACCTAAAATCTAAACCTAACCCCAAATCTAAACCTAAAATATAAACCTAACCCCAAATCTAAACCTAAAATCTAAACCTAACCCCAAATCTAAACCTAAAATCTAAACCTAACCCCAAATATAAACCTAACCCCAAATCTAAACCTAAAATCTAAACCTAACCCCAAATCTAAACCTAAAATCTAAACCTAACCCCAAATCTAAACCTAACCCCAAATCTAAACCTAAAATCTAAACCTAACCCCAAATCTAAACCTAAAATCTAAACCTAACCCCAAATCTAAACCTAAAATCTAACCTAACCCCAAATCTAAACCTAACCCCAAATCTAAACCTAAAATCTAAACCTAACCCCAAATCTAAACCTAAAATCTAAACCTAACCCCAAATCTAAACTTAACCCCAAATCTAAACCGAAAATCTAAACCTAACCCCAAATCTAAACCTAAAATCTAAACCTAAAATCTAAACCTAACCCCAAATCTAAACCTAATCCCAAATCTAAACCTAAAATCTAAACCTAACCCCAAATCTAAACCTAACCCCAAATCTAAACCTAAAATCTAAACCTAACCCCAAATCTAAACCAAAAAATCTAAACCTAACCCCAAATCTAAACCTAAAATCTAAACCTAACCCCAAATCTAAACCTAAAATCTAAATCTAACCCCAAATCTAAACCTAAAATCTAAACCTAACCCCAAATCTAAACCTAACCCCAAATCTAAACCTAAAATCTAAACCTAACCTCAAATCTAAACCTAACCCCAAATCTAAACCTAAAATCTAAACCTAACCCCAAATCTAAACCTAAAATCTAAACCTAACCCCAAATCTAAACCTAACCCCAAATCTAAACCTAAAATCTAAACCTAACCCCAAATCTAAACCTAAAATCTAACCTAACCCCAAATCTAAACCTAACCCCAAATCTAAACCTAAAATCTAAACCTAACCCCAAATCTAAACCTAAAATCTAAACCTAACCCCAAATCTAAACTTAACCCCAAATCTAAACCGAAAATCTAAACCTAACCCCAAATCTAAACCTAAAATCTAAACCTAAAATCTAAACCTAACCCCAAATCTAAACCTAATCCCAAATCTAAACCTAAAATCTAAACCTAACCCCAAATCTAAACCTAACCCCAAATCTAAACCTAAAATCTAAACCTAACCCCAAATCTAAACCAAAAAATCTAAACCTAACCCCAAATCTAAACCTAAAATGTAAACCTAACCCCAAATCTAAACCTAAAATCTAAATCTAACCCCAAATCTAAACCTAAAATCTAAACCTAACCCCAAATCTAAACCTAACCCCAAATCTAAACCTAAAATCTAAACCTAACCCCAAATCTAAACCTAACCCCAAATCTAAACCTAAAATCTAAACCTAACCCCAAATCTAAACCTAAAATCTAAACCTAACCCCAAATCTAAACCTAACCCCAAATCTAAACCTACAATCTAAACCTAACCCCAAATCTAAACCTGAAATCTAAACCTAACCCCAAATCTAAACCTAAAATCTAAACCTAACCCCAAATCTAAACCTAAAATCTAAACGTAACCCGAAATCGAAACCTAACCTTAAATCTAAACCTAAAATCTAAACCTAACCCCAAATTTAAACCAAAAATCTAAACCTAAAATCTAAACCTAAACCCAAATCTAAACCTAAAATCTAAACCTAACCCCAAATCTAAACCTAACCCCAAATCTAAACCTAAAATCTAAACCTAACCCCAAATCTAAACCTAAAATCTAAACCTAACCCCAAATCTAAACCTAACCCCAAATCTAAACCTAAAATCTAAACCTAACCCCAAATCTAAACCTAACCCCAAATCTAAACCTAAAATCTAAACCTAACCCCAAATCTAAACCTAAAATCTAAACCTAACCTCAAATCTAAACCTAACCCCAAATCTAAACCTAAAATCTAAACCTAACCCCAAATCTAAACCTAACCCCAAATCTAAACCTAAAATCTAAACCTAACCCCAAATCTAAACCTAAAATCTAAACCTAACCTCAAATCTAAACCTAACCCCAAATCTAAACCTAAAATCTAAACCTAACCCCAAATCTAAACCTAAAATCTAAACCTAACCTAAAATCTAAACCTAACCCCAAATCTAAACCTAAAATCTAAACCTAACCCCAAATCTAAACCTAACCCCAAATCTAAACCTAAAATCTAAACCTAACCCCAAATCTAAACCTTACCCCAAATATAAACCTAAAATCTAAACCTAACCCCAAATCTAAACCTTACCCCAAATATAAACCTAAAATCTAAACCTAACCCCAAATCTAAACCTAAAATCTAAACCTAACCCCAAATCTAAACCTAACCCCAAATCTAAACCTAAAATCTAAACCTAACCCCAAATCTAAACCTAACTCCAAATCTAAACCTAAAATCTAAACCTAACCCCAAATCTAAACCTTACCCCAAATCTAAACCTTACCCCAAATCTAAACCTAAAATCTAAACCTAACCCCAAATCTAAACCTAAAATCTAAACCTAACCCCAAATCTAAACCTAACCCCAAATCTAAACCTAAAATCTAAACCTAACCCCAAATCTAAACCTAAAATCTAAACCTAACCCCAAATCTAAACATAACCCCAAATCTAAACCTAAAATCTAAACCTAACCCCAAATCTAAACCTAACCCCAAATATAAACCTAAAATCTAAACCTAACCCCAAATCTAAACCTAAAATCTAAACCTAACCCCAAATCTAAACCTAACTCCAAATCTAAACCTAAAATCTAAACCTAACCCCAAATCTAAAACTTACCCCAAATCTAAACCTAAAATCTAAACCTAACCCCAAATCTAAACCTAAAATCTAAACCTAACTCCAAATCTAAACCTAACCCCAAATCTAAACCTAAAATCTAAACCTAACCCCAAATCTAAACCTAAAATCTAAACCTAACCCCAAATCTAAACCTAACCCCAAATCTAAACCTAAAATCTAAACGTAACCCCAAATCTAAACCTAACCCCAAATCTAAACTTAAAATCTAAACCTAACCCCAAATCTAAACCTAAAATCTAAACCTAACCCCAAATCTAAACCTAAAATCTAAACCTAACCCCAAATCTAAACCTAACCCCAAATCTAAACCTTAAATCTAAACCTAACCCCAAATCTAAACCTAAAATCTAAACCTAACCCCAAATCTAAACCTAACCCCAAATCTAAACCTAAAATCTAAACCTAACCCCAAATCTAAACCTAAAATCTAAACCTAACCCCAAATCTAAACCTAACCCCAAATCTAAACCTAAAATCTAAACCTAACCCCAAATCTAAACCTAAAATCTAAACCTAACCCCAAATCTAAACCTAACCCCAAATCTAAACCTAAAATCTAAACCTAACCCCAAATCTAAACCTAACCCCAAATCTAAACCTAAAATCTAAACGTAACCCCAAATCTAAACCTAAAATCTAACCTAACCCCAAATCTAAACCTAAAATCTAAACCTAACCCCAAATCTAAACCTAAAATCTAAACCTAACCCCAAATCTGAACTTAACCCCAAATCTAAACCGAAAATCTAAACCTAACCCCAAATCTAAACCTAAAATCTAAACCTAAAATCTAAACCTAACCCCAAATCTAAACCTAATCCCAAATCTAAACCTAAAATCTAAACCTAACCCCAAATCTAAACCTAAAATCTAAACCTAACCCCAAATCTAAACCAAAAAATCTAAACCTAACCCCAAATCTAAACCTAAACTCTAAATCTAACCCCAAATCTAAACCTAAAATCTAAACCTAACCCCAAATCTAAACCTAAAATCTAAACCTAACCCCAAATCTAAACCTAACCCCAAATCTAAACCTAAAATCTAAACCTAACCCCAAATCTAAACCTAAAATCTAAACCTAACCCCAAATCTAAACCTAACCCCAAATCTAAACCTACCATCTAAACCTAACCCCAAATCTAAACCTGAAATCTAAACCTAACCCCAAATCTAAACCTAAAATCTAAACCTAACCCCAAATCTAAACCTAAAATATAAACCTAACACCAAATTTAAACCAAAAATCTAAACCTAAAATCTAAACCTAAACCCAAATCTAAACCTAAAATCTAAACCTAACCCCAAATCTTAACCTAACCCCAAATCTAAACCTAACCCCAAATCTAAACCTAAAATCTAAACCTAACCCCAAATCTAAACCTAAAATCTAAACCTAACCCCAAATATAAACCTAACCCCAAATCTAAACCTAAAATCTAAACCTAACCCCAAATCTAAACCTAAAATCTAAACCTAACCCCAAATCTAAACCTAACCCCAAATCTAAACCTAAAATCTAAACCTAACCCCAAATCTAAACCTAAAATCTAAACCTAACCCCAAATCTAAACCTAAAATCTAACCTAACCCCAAATCTAAACCTAACCCCAAATCTAAACCTAAAATCTAAACCTAACCCCAAATCTAAACCTAAAATCTAAACCTAACCCCAAATCTAAACTTAACCCCAAATCTAAACCGAAAATCTAAACCTAACCCCAAATCTAAACCTAAAATCTAAACCTAAAATCTAAACCTAACCCCAAATCTAAACCTAATCCCAAATCTAAACCTAAAATCTAAACCTAACCCCAAATCTAAACCTAACCCCAAATCTAAACCTAAAATCTAAACCTAACCCCAAATCTAAACCAAAAAATCTAAACCTAACCCCAAATCTAAACCTAAAATCTAAACCTAACCCCAAATCTAAACCTAAAATCTAAATCTAACCCCAAATATAAACCTAAAATCTAAACCTAACCCCAAATCTAAACCTAACCCCAAATCTAAACCTAAAATCTAAACCTAACCTCAAATCTAAACCTAACCCCAAATCTAAACCTAAAATCTAAACCTAACCCCAAATCTAAACCTAAAATCTAAACCTAACCCCAAATCTAAACCTAACCCCAAATCTAAACCTAAAATCTCAACCTAACCCCAAATCTAAACCTAAAATCTAACCTAACCCCAAATCTAAACCTAACCCCAAATCTAAACCTAAAATCTAAACCTAACCCCAAATCTAAACCTAAAATCTAAACCTAACCCCAAATCTAAACTTAACCCCAAATCTAAACCGAAAATCTAAACCTAACCCCAAATCTAAACCTAAAATCTAAACCTAAAATCTAAACCTAACCCCAAATCTAAACCTAATCCCAAATCTAAACCTAAAATCTAAACCTAACCCCAAATCTAAACCTAACCCCAAATCTAAACCTAAAATCTAAACCTAACCCCAAATCTAAACCAAAAAATCTAAACCTAACCCCAAATCTAAACCTAAAATGTAAACCTAACCCCAAATCTAAACCTAAAATCTAAATCTAACCCCAAATCTAAACCTAAAATCTAAACCTAACCCCAAATCTAAACCTAACCCCAAATCTAAACCTAAAATCTAAACCTAACCCCAAATCTAAACCTAACCCCAAATCTAAACCTAAAATCTAAACCTAACCCCAAATCTAAACCTAAAATCTAAACCTAACCCCAAATCTAAACCTAACCCCAAATCTAAACCTACAATCTAAACCTAACCCCAAATCTAAACCTGAAATCTAAACCTAACCCCAAATCTAAACCTAAAATCTAAACCTAACCCCAAATCTAAACCTAAAATCTAAACGTAACCCGAAATCGAAACCTAACCTTAAATCTAAACCTAAAATCTAAACCTAACCCCAAATTTAAACCAAAAATCTAAACCTAAAATCTAAACCTAAACCCAAATCTAAACCTAAAATCTAAACCTAACCCCAAATCTAAACCTAACCCCAAATCTAAACCTAAAATCTAAACCTAACCCCAAATCTAAACCTAAAATCTAAACCTAACCCCAAATCTAAACCTAACCCCAAATCTAAACCTAAAATCTAAACCTAACCCCAAATCTAAACCTAACCCCAAATCTAAACCTAAAATCTAAACCTAACCCCAAATCTAAACCTAAAATCTAAACCTAACCTCAAATCTAAACCTAACCCCAAATCTAAACCTAAAATCTAAACCTAACCCCAAATCTAAACCTAACCCCAAATCTAAACCTAAAATCTAAACCTAACCCCAAATCTAAACCTAAAATCTAAACCTAACCTCAAATCTAAACCTAACCCCAAATCTAAACCTAAAATCTAAACCTAACCCCAAATCTAAACCTAAAATCTAAACCTAACCTAAAATCTAAACCTAACCCCAAATCTAAACCTAAAATCTAAACCTAACCCCAAATCTAAACCTAACCCCAAATCTAAACCTAAAATCTAAACCTAACCCCAAATCTAAACCTAAAATCTAAACCTAACCCCAAATCTAAACCTAACCCCAAATCTAAACCTAAAATCTAAACCTAACCCCAAATCTAAACCTAAAATCTAAACCTAACCCCAAATCTAAACCTAACCCCAAATCTAAACCTAAAATCTAAACCTAACCCCAAATCTAAACCTAAAATCTAAACCTAACCCCAAATCTAAACCTAAAATCTAAACCTAACCCCAAATCTAAACATAACCCCAAATCTAAACCTAAAATCTAAACCTAACCCCAAATCTAAACCTAAAATCTAAACGTAACCCGAAATCGAAACCTAACCTTAAATCTAAACCTAAAATCTAAACCTAACCCCAAATCTAAACCTAAAATCTAAACCTAAAATCTAAACCTAACCCCAAATCTAAACCTAAAATCTAAACCTAACCCCAAATCTAAACCTAACCCCAAATCTAAACCTAAAATCTAAACCTAACCCCAAATCTAAACCTAAAATCTAAACCTAACCCCAAATCTAAACCTAACCCCAAATCTAAACCTAAAATCTAAACCTAACCCCAAATCTAAACCTAACCCCAAATCTAAACCTAAAATCTAAACCTAACCCCAAATCTAAACCTGAAATCTAAACCTAACCCCAAATCTAAACCTAAAATCTAAACCTAACCCCAAATCTAAACCTAAAATCTAAACGTAACCCGAAATCGAAACCTAACCTTAAATCTAAACCTAAAATCTAAACCTAACCCCAAATCTAAACCTAAAATATAAACCTAAAATCTAAACCTAAACACAAATCTAAACCTAAAATCTAAACCGAACCCCAAATCTAAACCTAACCCCAAATCTAAACCTAAAATCTAAACCTAACCCCAAATCTAAACCTAACCCCAAATCTAAACCTAAAATCTAAACCTAACCCCAAATCTAAACCTAAAATCTAAACCTAACCCCAAATCTAAACCTAACCCCAAATCTAAACCTAAAATCTAAACCTAACCCCAAATCTAAACCTAAAATCTAAACCTAACCCCAAATCTAAACCTAACCCCAAATCTAAACCTAAAATCTAAACGTAACCCCAAATCTAAACCTAAAATTTAAACCTAACCCCAAATCTAAACCTAACCCCAAATCTAAACCTAAAATCTAAACCTAACCCCAAATCTAAACCTAAAATCTAAACCTAACCCCAAATCTAAACCTAACCCCAAATCTAAACCTAAAATCTAAACCTAACTCCAAATCTAAACCTAAAATCTAAACCTAACCCCAAATCTAAACCTAAAATCTAAACCTAACCCCAAATCTAAACCTAACCCCAAATCTAAACCTAAAATCTAAACCTAACCCCAAATCTAAACCTAAAATTTAAACCTAACCCCAAATCTAAACCTAACCCCAAATCTAAACCTAAAATCTAAACCTAAACCCAAATTTAAATCTAAAATCTAAACCTAACCCCAAATCTAAACCTAAAATCTAAACCTAACCCCAAATCTAAACCTAACCCCAAATCTAAACCTAAAATCTAAACCTAACCCCAAATCTAAACCTAACCCCAAATCTAAACCTAAAATCTAAACCTAACCCCAAATCTAAACCTAAAATCTAAACCTAACCCCAAATTTAAACCTAAAATCTAAACCTAACCCCAAATCTAAACCTAAAATCTAAACCTAACCCCAAATCTAAACCTAAAATCTAAACCTAAACCCAAGTCTAAACCTAATCCCAAATCTAAACCTGAAATCTAAACCTAACCCCAAATCTAAACCTAAAATCTAAACCTAACCCCAAATCTAAACCTAAAATCTAAACGTAACCCGAAATCGAAACCTAACCTTAAATCTAAACCTAAAATCTAAACCTAACCCCAAATTTAAACCAAAAATCTAAACCTAAAATCTAAACCTAAACCCAAATCTAAACCTAAAATCTAAACCTAACCCCAAATCTAAACCTAACCCCAAATCTAAACCTAAAATCTAAACCTAACCCCAAATCTAAACCTAAAATCTAAACCTAACCCCAAATCTAAACCTAACACCAAATCTAAACCTAAAATCTAAACCTAACCCCAAATCTAAACCTAACCCCAAATCTAAACCTAAAATCTAAACCTAACCCCAAATCTAAACCTAAAATCTAAACCTAACCTCAAATCTAAACCTAACCCCAAATCTAAACCTAAAATCTAAACCTAACCCCAAATCTAAACCTAACCCCAAATCTAAACCTAAAATCTAAACCTAACCCCAAATCTAAACCTCAAATCTAAACCTAACCTCAAATCTAAACCTAACCCCAAATCTAAACCTAAAATCTAAACCTAACCCCAAATCTAAACCTAACCCCAAATCTAAACCTAAAATCTAAACCTAACCCCAAATCTAAACCTAAAATCTAAACCTAACCCCAAATCTAAACCTTACCCCAAATATAAACCTAAAATCTAAACCTAACCCCAAATCTAAACCTTACCCCAAATATAAACCTAAAATCTAAACCTAACCCCAAATCTAAACCTTACCCCAAATATAAACCTAAAATCTAAACCTAACCCCAAATCCAAACCTAAAATCTAAACCTAACCCCAAATCTAAACCTAAAATCTAAACCTAACCCCAAATCTAAACCTAAAATCTAAACCTAACCCCAAATCTAAACCTAACCCCAAATCTAAACCTAAAATCTAAACCTAACCCCAAATCTAAACCTTACCCCAAATCTAAACCTAAAATCTAAACCTAACCCCAAATCTAAACCTAACCCCAAATCTAAACCTAACCCCAAATCTAAACCTAACCCCAAATCTAAACCGAAAATCTAAACCTAACCCCAAATCTAAACCTAACCCCAAATCTAAACCGAAAATCTAAACCTAACCCCAAATCTAAACCTAACCCCAAATCTAAACCTAAAATCTAAACCTAACCCCAAATCTAAACCTAAAATCTAAACCTAACCCCAAATCTAAACCTAACCCCAAATCTAAACCTAAAATCTAAACTTAACCCCAAATCTAAACCTAAAATCTAAACCTAAACCCAAATCTAAACCTAAAATCTAAACCTAACCCCAAATCTAAACCTAACCCCAAATCTAAACCTAAAATCTAAACCTAACCCCAAATCTAAACCTAAAATCTAAACCTAACCCCAAATCTAAACCTAACCCCAAATCTAAACCTAAAATCTAAACCTAACCCCAAATCTAAACCTTACCCCAAATATAAACCTAAAATCTAAACCTAACCCCAAATCTAAACCTTACCCCAAATATAAACCTAAAATCTAAACCTAACCCCAAATCCAAACCTAAAATCTAAACCTAACCCCAAATCTAAACCTAAAATCTAAACCTAACCCCAAATCTAAACCTAACCCCAAATCTAAACCTAAAATCTAAACCTAATCCCAAATCTAAACCTTACCCCAAATCTAAACCTAAAATCTAAACCTAACCCCAAATCTAAACCTAAAATCTAAACCTAACCCCAAATCTAAACCTAACCCCAAATCTAAACCTAAAATCTAAACCTAACCCCAAATCTAAACCGAAAATCTAAACCTAACCCCAAATCTAAACCTAACCCCAAATCTAAACCTAAAATCTAAACTTAACCCCAAATCTAAACCTAAAATCTAAACCTAACCCCAAATCTAAACCTAAAATCTAAACCTAACCCCAAATCTAAACCTAACCCCAAATCTAAACCTAAAATCTAAACTTAACCCCAAATCTAAACCTAAAATCTAAACCTAAACCCAAATCTAAACCTAAAATCTAAACCTAACCCCAAATCTAAACCTAACCCCAAATCTAAACCTAAAATCTAAACCTAAACCCAAGTCTAAACCTAACCCCAAATCTAAACCTAAAATCTAAACCTAACCCCAAATCCAAACCTAAAATCTAAACCTAACCCCAAATCTAAACCTAAAATCTAAACCTAACCCCAAATCTAAACCTAAAATCTAAACCTAACCCCAAATCTAAACCTAAAATCTAAATCTAACCCCAAATCTAAACCTAACCCCAAATCTAAACCTAAAATCTAAACCTAACCCCAAATCTAAACCTAAAATCTAAACCTAACCCCAAATCTAAACCTAACCCCAAATCTAAACCTAAAATCTAAACCTAACCCCAAATCTAAACCTTACCCCAAATATAAACCTAAAATCTAAACCTAACCCCAAATCCAAACCTAAAATCTAAACCTAACCCCAAATCTAAACCTAAAATCTAAACCTAACCCGAAATCTAAACCTAAAATCTAAACCTAACCCCAAATCTAAACCTTACCCCAAATCTAAACCTAAAATCTAAACCTAACCCCAAATCTAAACCTAACCCCAAATCTAAACCTAAAATCTAAACTTAACCCCAAATCTAAACCTAAAATCTAAACCTAAACCCAAATCTAAACCTAAAATCTAAACCTAACCCCAAATCTAAACCTAAAATCTAAACCTAAACCCAAGTCTAAACCTAACCCCAAATCTAAACCTAAAATCTAAACCTAACCCCAAATCCAAACCTAAAATCTAAACCTAACCCCAAATCTAAACCTAAAATCTAAACCTAACCCCAAATCTAAACCTAAAATCTAAACCTAACCCCAAATCTAAACCTAAAATCTAAACCTAACCCCAAATCTAAACCTAACCCCAAATCTAAACCTAAAATCTAAACCTAACCCCAAATCTAAACCTTACCCCAAATATAAACCTAAAATCTAAACCTAACCCCAAATCCAAACCTAAAATCTAAACCTAACCCCAAATCTAAACCTAAAATCTAAACCTAACCCGAAATCTAAACCTAAAATCTAAACCTAACCCCAAATCTAAACCTTACCCCAAATCTAAACCTAAAATCTAAACCTAACCCCAAATCTAAACCTAAAATCTAAACCTAACCCCAAATCTAAACCTAAAATCTAAACCTAACCCCAAATCTAAACCTAACCCCAAATCTAAACCTAAAATCTAAACCTAACCCCAAATCTAAACCTAACCCCAAATCTAAACCTAAAATCTAAACCTAACCCCAAATCTAAACCTAAAATCTAAACGTAACCCGAAATCGAAACCTAACCTTAAATCTAAACCTAAAATCTAAACCTAACCCCAAATTTAAACCAAAAATCTAAACCTAAAATCTAAACCTAACCCCAAATCTAAACCTAAAATCTAAACCTAACCCCAAATCTAAACCTAACCCCAAATCTAAACCTAAAATCTAAACCTAACCCCAAATCTAAACCTAACCCCAAATCTAAACCTAAAATCTAAACCTAACCCCAAATCTAAACCGAAAATCTAAACCTAACCCCAAATCTAAACCTAACCCCAAATCTAAACCTAAAATCTAAACCTAACCCCAAATCTAAACCTAAAATCTAAACCTAACCCCAAATCTAAACCTAACCCCAAATCTAAACCTAAAATCTAAACTTAACCCCAAATCTAAACCTAAAATCTAAACCTAAACCCAAATCTAAACCTAAAATCTAAACCTAACCCCAAATCTAAACCTAACCCCAAATCTAAACCTAAAATCTAAACCTAACCCCAAATCTAAACCTAACCCCAAATCTAAACCTAAAATCTAAACCTAACCCCAAATCTAAACCTAAAATCTAAACCTAACCCCAAATCTAAACCTAACCCCAAATCTAAACCTAAAATCTAAACCTAACCCCAAATCTAAACCTTACCCCAAATATAAACCTAAAATCTAAACCTAACCCCAAATCTAAACCTTACCCCAAATATAAACCTAAAATCTAAACCTAACCCCAAATCCAAACCTAAAATCTAAACCTAACCCCAAATCTAAACCTAAAATCTAAACCTAACCCCAAATCTAAACCTAACCCCAAATCTAAACCTAAAATCTAAACCTAATCCCAAATCTAAACCTTACCCCAAATCTAAACCTAAAATCTAAACCTAACCCCAAATCTAAACCTAAAATCTAAACCTAACCCCAAATCTAAACCTAACCCCAAATCTAAACCTAAAATCTAAACCTAACCCCAAATCTAAACCGAAAATCTAAACCTAACCCCAAATCTAAACCTAACCCCAAATCTAAACCTAAAATCTAAACTTAACCCCAAATCTAAACCTAAAATCTAAACCTAACCCCAAATCTAAACCTAAAATCTAAACCTAACCCCAAATCTAAACCTAACCCCAAATCTAAACCTAAAATCTAAACTTAACCCCAAATCTAAACCTAAAATCTAAACCTAAACCCAAATCTAAACCTAAAATCTAAACCTAACCCCAAATCTAAACCTAACCCCAAATCTAAACCTAAAATCTAAACCTAAACCCAAGTCTAAACCTAACCCCAAATCTAAACCTAAAATCTAAACCTAACCCCAAATCCAAACCTAAAATCTAAACCTAACCCCAAATCTAAACCTAAAATCTAAACCTAACCCCAAATCTAAACCTAAAATCTAAACCTAACCCCAAATCTAAACCTAAAATCTAAATCTAACCCCAAATCTAAACCTAACCCCAAATCTAAACCTAAAATCTAAACCTAACCCCAAATCTAAACCTAAAATCTAAACCTAACCCCAAATCTAAACCTAACCCCAAATCTAAACCTAAAATCTAAACCTAACCCCAAATCTAAACCTTACCCCAAATATAAACCTAAAATCTAAACCTAACCCCAAATCCAAACCTAAAATCTAAACCTAACCCCAAATCTAAACCTAAAATCTAAACCTAACCCGAAATCTAAACCTAAAATCTAAACCTAACCCCAAATCTAAACCTTACCCCAAATCTAAACCTAAAATCTAAACCTAACCCCAAATCTAAACCTAAAATCTAAACCTAACCCCAAATCTAAACCTAACCCCAAATCTAAACCTAAAATCTAAACCTAACCCCAAATCTAAACCTAACCCCAAATCTAAACCTAAAATCTAAACCTAACCCCAAATCTAAACCTAAAATCTAAACGTAACCCGAAATCGAAACCTAACCTTAAATCTAAACCTAAAATCTAAACCTAACCCCAAATTTAAACCAAAAATCTAAACCTAAAATCTAAACCTAACCCCAAATCTAAACCTAAAATCTAAACCTAACCCCAAATCTAAACCTAACCCCAAATCTAAACCTAAAATCTAAACCTAACCCCAAATCTAAACCTAACCCCAAATCTAAACCTAAAATCTAAACCTAACCCCAAATCTAAACCGAAAATCTAAACCTAACCCCAAATCTAAACCTAACCCCAGATCTAAACCTAAAATCTAAACCTAACCCCAAATCTAAACCTAAAATCTAAACCTAACCCCAAATCTAAACCTAACCCCAAATCTAAACCTAAAATCTAAACTTAACCCCAAATCTAAACCTAAAATCTAAACCTAAACCCAAATCTAAACCTAAAATCTAAACCTAACCCCAAATCTAAACCTAACCCCAAATCTAAACCTAAAATCTAAACCTAACCCCAAATTTAAACCTAAAATCTAAACCTAACCCCAAATCTAAACCTAAAATCTAAACCTAACCCCAAATCTAAACCTAAAATCTAAACCTAACCCCAAATCTAAACCTAAAATCTAAACCTAACCCCAAATCTAAACCTAAAATCTAAACCTAACCCCAAATCTAAACCTAACCCCAAATTTAAACCTAAAATCTAAACCTAACCCCAAATCTAAACCTAAAATCTAAACCTAACCCCAAATCTAAACCTAACCCCAAATCTAAACCTAAAATCTAAACCTAACCCCAAATCTAAACCTAAAATCTAAACCTAACCCCAAATCTAAACCTTACCCCAAATATAAACCTAAAATCTAAACCTAACCCCAAATCTAAACCTTACCCCAAATATAAACCTAAAATCTAAACCTAACCCCAAATCCAAACCTAAAATCTAAACCTAACCCCAAATCTAAACCTAAAATCTAAACCTAACCCCAAATCTAAACCTAAAATCTAAACCTAACCCCAAATCTAAACCTAACCCCAAATCTAAACCTAAAATCTAAACCTAACCCCAAATCTAAACCTTACCCCAAATCTAAACCTAAAATCTAAACCTAACCCCAAATCTAAACCTAAAATCTAAACCTAACCCCAAATCTAAACCTAACCCCAAATCTAAACCTAAAATCTAAACCTAACCCCAAATCTAAACCTAACCCCAAATCTAAACCTAAAATCTAAACCTAACCCCAAATCTAAACCGAAAATCTAAACCTAACCCCAAATCTAAACCTAACCCCAAATCTAAACCTAAAATCTAAACCTAACCCCAAATCTAAACCTAAAATCTAAACCTAACCCCAAATCTAAACCTAACCCCAAATCTAAACCTAAAATCTAAACTTAACCCCAAATCTAAACCTAAAATCTAAACCTAAACCCAAATCTAAACCTAAAATCTAAACCTAACCCCAAATCTAAACCTAACCCCAAATCTAAACCTAAAATCTAAACCTAACCCCAAATCTAAACCTAACCCCAAATCTAAACCTAAAATCTAAACCTAACCCCAAATCTAAACCTAACCCCAAATCTAAACCTAAAATCTAAACCTAACCCCAAATCTAAACCGAAAATCTAAACCTAACCCCAAATCTAAACCTAAGCCCAAATCTAAACCTAAAATCTAAACCTAACCCCAAATCTAAACCTAAAATCTAAACCTAACCCCAAATCTAAACCTTACCCCAAATATAAACCTAAAATCTAAACCTAACCCCAAATCTAAACCTTACCCCAAATATAAACCTAAAATCTAAACCTAACCCCAAATCCAAACCTAAAATCTAAACCTAACCCCAAATCTAAACCTAAAATCTAAACCTAACCCCAAATCTAAACCTAAAATCTAAACCTAACCCCAAATCTAAACCTAACCCCAAATCTAAACCTAAAATCTAAACCTAACCCCAAATCTAAACCTTACCCCAAATCTAAACCTAAAATCTAAACCTAACCCCAAATCTAAACCTAAAATCTAAACCTAACCCCAAATCTAAACCTAAAATCTAAACCTAACCCCAAATCTAAACCTAACCCCAAATCTAAACCTAAAATCTAAACCTAACCCCAAATCTAAACCGAAAATCTAAACCTAACCCCAAATCTAAACCTAACCCCAAATCTAAACCTAACCCCAAATCTAAACCTAAAATCTAAACTTAACCCCAAATCTAAACCTAAAATCTAAACCTAACCCCAAATCTAAACCTTACCCCAAATCTAAACCTAAAATCTAAACCTAACCCCAAATCTAAACCTAAAATCTAAACCTAACCCCAAATCTAAACCTAAAATCTAAACCTAACCCCAAATCTAAACCTAACCCCAAATCTAAACCTAAAATCTAAACCTAACCCCAAATCTAAACCGAAAATCTAAACCTAACCCCAAATCTAAACCTAACCCCAAATCTAAACCTAAAATCTAAACCTAACCCCAAATTTAAACCTAAAATCTAAACCTAACCCCAAATCTAAACCTAAAATCTAAACCTAACCCCAAATCTAAACCTAAAATCTAAATCTAACCCCAAATCTAAACCTAACCCCAAATCTAAACCTAAAATCTAAACCTAACCCCAAATCTAAACCGAAAATCTAAACCTAACCCCAAATCTAAACCTAACCCCAAATCTAAACCTAAAATCTAAACCTAACCCCAAATCTAAACCTTACCCCAAATATAAACCTAAAATCTAAACCTAACCCCAAATCTAAACCTTACCCCAAATATAAACCTAAAATCTAAACCTAACCCCAAATCCAAACCTAAAATCTAAACCTAACCCCAAATCTAAACCTAAAATCTAAACCTAACCCCAAATCTAAACCTAACCCCAAATCTAAACCTAAAATCTAAACCTAACCCCAAATCTAAACCTTACCCCAAATCTAAACCTAAAATCTAAACCTAACCCCAAATCTAAACCTAAAATCTAAACCTAACCCCAAATCTAAACCTAACCCCAAATCTAAACCTAAAATCTAAACCTAACCCCAAATCTAAACCTAACCCCAAATCTAAACCGAAAATCTAAACCTAACCCCAAATCTAAACCTAACCCCAAATCTAAACCTAAAATCTAAACCTAACCCCAAATCTAAACCTAAAATCTAAACCTAACCCCAAATCTAAACCTAACCCCAAATCTAAACCTAAAATCTAAACTTAACCCCAAATCTAAACCTAAAATCTAAACCTAAACCCAAATCTAAACCTAAAATCTAAACCTAACCCCAAATCTAAACCTAACCCCAAATCTAAACCTAAAATCTAAACCTAACCCCAAATCTAAACCTAACCCCAAATCTAAACCTAAAATCTAAACCTAAGCCCAAATCTAAACCTAAAATCTAAACCTAACCCCAAATCTAAACCTAACCCCAAATCTAAACCTAAAATCTAAACCTAACCCCAAATCTAAACCTTACCCCAAATATAAACCTAAAATCTAAACCTAACCCCAAATCTAAACCTTACCCCAAATATAAACCTAAAATCTAAACCTAACCCCAAATCCAAACCTAAAATCTAAACCTAACCCCAAATCTAAACCTAAAATCTAAACCTAACCCCAAATCTAAACCTAAAATCTAAACCTAACCCCAAATCTAAACCTAAAATCTAAATCTAACCCCAAATCTAAACCTAACCCCAAATCTAAACCTAAAATCTAAACCTAACCCCAAATCTAAACCTAAAATCTAAACCTAACCCCAAATCTAAACCTAACCCCAAATCTAAACCTAAAATCTAAACCTAACCCCAAATCTAAACCTTACCCCAAATATAAACCTAAAATCTAAACCTAACCCCAAATCCAAACCTAAAATCTAAACCTAACCCCAAATCTAAACCTAAAATCTAAACCTAACCCGAAATCTAAACCTAAAATCTAAACCTAACCCCAAATCTAAACCTTACCCCAAATCTAAACCTAAAATCTAAACCTAACCCCAAATCTAAACCTAAAATCTAAACCTAACCCCAAATCTAAACCTAACCCCAAATCTAAACCTAAAATCTAAACCTAACCCCAAATCTAAACCTAACCCCAAATCTAAACCTAAAATCTAAACCTAACCCCAAATCTAAACCTAAAATCTAAACGTAACCCGAAATCGAAACCTAACCTTAAATCTAAACCTAAAATCTAAACCTAACCCCAAATTTAAACCAAAAATCTAAACCTAAAATCTAAACCTAACCCCAAATCTAAACCTAAAATCTAAACCTAACCCCAAATCTAAACCTAACCCCAAATCTAAACCTAAAATCTAAACCTAACCCCAAATCTAAACCTAACCCCAAATCTAAACCTAAAATCTAAACCTAACCCCAAATCTAAACCGAAAATCTAAACCTAACCCCAAATCTAAACCTAAGCCCAAATCTAAACCTAAAATCTAAACCTAACCCCAAATCTAAACCTAAAATCTAAACCTAACCCCAAATCTAAACCTTACCCCAAATATAAACCTAAAATCTAAACCTAACCCCAAATCTAAACCTTACCCCAAATATAAACCTAAAATCTAAACCTAACCCCAAATCCAAACCTAAAATCTAAACCTAACCCCAAATCTAAACCTAAAATCTAAACCTAACCCCAAATCTAAACCTAACCCCAAATCTAAACCTAAAATCTAAACCTAACCCCAAATCTAAACCTTACCCCAAATCTAAACCTAAAATCTAAACCTAACCCCAAATCTAAACCTAAAATCTAAACCTAACCCCAAATCTAAACCTAAAATCTAAACCTAACCCCAAATCTAAACCTAACCCCAAATCTAAACCTAAAATCTAAACCTAACCCCAAATCTAAACCGAAAATCTAAACCTAACCCCAAATCTAAACCTAACCCCAAATCTAAACCTAACCCCAAATCTAAACCTAAAATCTAAACTTAACCCCAAATCTAAACCTAAAATCTAAACCTAACCCCAAATCTAAACCTTACCCCAAATCTAAACCTAAAATCTAAACCTAACCCCAAATCTAAACCTAAAATCTAAACCTAACCCCAAATCTAAACCTAAAATCTAAACCTAACCCCAAATCTAAACCTAACCCCAAATCTAAACCTAAAATCTAAACCTAACCCCAAATCTAAACCGAAAATCTAAACCTAACCCCAAATCTAAACCTAACCCCAAATCTAAACCTAAAATCTAAACCTAACCCCAAATCTAAACCTAACCCCAAATCTAAACCTAAAATCTAAACCTAACCCCAAATCTAAACCTAACCCCAAATCTAAACCTAAAATCTAAACCTAACCCCAAATTTAAACCTAAAATCTAAACCTAACCCCAAATCTAAACCTAAAATCTAAACCTAACCCCAAATCTAAACCTAAAATCTAAATCTAACCCCAAATCTAAACCTAACCCCAAATCTAAACCTAAAATCTAAACCTAACCCCAAATCTAAACCTAAAATCTAAACCTAACCCCAAATCTAAACCTAACCCCAAATCTAAACCTAAAATCTAAACCTAACCCCAAATCTAAACCTTACCCCAAATATAAACCTAAAATCTAAACCTAACCCCAAATCTAAACCTTACCCCAAATATAAACCTAAAATCTAAACCTAACCCCAAATCCAAACCTAAAATCTAAACCTAACCCCAAATCTAAACCTAAAATCTAAACCTAACCCCAAATCTAAACCTAACCCCAAATCTAAACCTAAAATCTAAACCTAACCCCAAATCTAAACCTTACCCCAAATCTAAACCTAAAATCTAAACCTAACCCCAAATCTAAACCTAAAATCTAAACCTAACCCCAAATCTAAACCTAACCCCAAATCTAAACCTAAAATCTAAACCTAACCCCAAATCTAAACCTAACCCCAAATCTAAACCGAAAATCTAAACCTAACCCCAAATCTAAACCTAACCCCAAATCTAAACCTAAAATCTAAACCTAACCCCAAATCTAAACCTAAAATCTAAACCTAACCCCAAATCTAAACCTAACCCCAAATCTAAACCTAAAATCTAAACTTAACCCCAAATCTAAACCTAAAATCTAAACCTAAACCCAAATCTAAACCTAAAATCTAAACCTAACCCCAAATCTAAACCTAACCCCAAATCTAAACCTAAAATCTAAACCTAACCCCAAATCTAAACCTAACCCCAAATCTAAACCTAAAATCTAAACCTAAGCCCAAATCTAAACCTAAAATCTAAACCTAACCCCAAATCTAAACCTAACCCCAAATCTAAACCTAAAATCTAAACCTAACCCCAAATCTAAACCTTACCCCAAATATAAACCTAAAATCTAAACCTAACCCCAAATCTAAACCTTACCCCAAATATAAACCTAAAATCTAAACCTAACCCCAAATCCAAACCTAAAATCTAAACCTAACCCCAAATCTAAACCTAAAATCTAAACCTAACCCCAAATCTAAACCTAAAATCTAAACCTAACCCCAAATCTAAACCTAACCCCAAATCTAAACCTAAAATCTAAACCTAATCCCAAATCTAAACCTTACCCCAAATCTAAACCTAAAATCTAAACCTAACCCCAAATCTAAACCTAAAATCTAAACCTAACCCCAAATCTAAACCTAACCCCAAATCTAAACCTAAAATCTAAACCTAACCCCAAATCTAAACCGAAAATCTAAACCTAACCCCAAATCTAAACCTAACCCCAAATCTAAACCTAAAATCTAAACTTAACCCCAAATCTAAACCTAAAATCTAAACCTAACCCCAAATCTAAACCTAAAATCTAAACCTAACCCCAAATCTAAACCTAACCCCAAATCTAAACCTAAAATCTAAACTTAACCCCAAATCTAAACCTAAAATCTAAACCTAAAACCAAATCTAAACCTAAAATCTAAACCTAACCCCAAATCTAAACCTAACCCCAAATCTAAAGCTAAAATCTAAACCTAAACCCAAGTCTAAACCTAACCCCAAATCTAAACCTAAAATCTAAACCTAACCCCAAATCCAAACCTAAAATCTAAACCTAACCCCAAATCTAAACCTAAAATCTAAACCTAACCCCAAATCTAAACCTAACCCCAAAACTAAACCTAAAATCTAAACCTAACCCCAAATCTAAACCTAAAATCTAAATCTAACCCCAAATCTAAACCTAACCCCAAATCTAAACCTAAAATCTAAACCTAACCCCAAATCTAAACCTAACCCCAAATCTAAACCTAAAATCTAAACCTAACCCCAAATCTAAACCTTACCCCAAATATAAACCTAAAATCTAAACCTAACCCCAAATCTAAACCTTACCCCAAATATAAACCTAAAATCTAAACCTAACCCCAAATCCAAACCTAAAATCTAAACCTAACCCCAAATCTAAACCTAAAATCTAAACCTAACCCGAAATCTAAACCTAAAATCTAAACCTAACCCCAAATCTAAACCTTACCCCAAATCTAAACCTAAAATCTAAACCTAACCCCAAATCTAAACCTAAAATCTAAACCTAACCCCAAATCTAAACCTAAAATCTAAACCTAACCCCAAATCTAAACCTAACCCCAAATCTAAACCTAAAATCTAAACCTAACCCCAAATCTAAACCTAACCCCAAATCTAAACCTAAAATCTAAACCTAACCCCAAATCTAAACCTAAAATCTAAACCTAACCCCAAATCTAAACCTAAAATCTAAACGTAACCCGAAATCGAAACCTAACCTTAAATCTAAACCTAAAATCTAAACCTAACCCCAAATTTAAACCAAAAATCTAAACCTAAAATCTAAACCTAACCCCAAATCTAAACCTAAAATCTAAACCTAACCCCAAATCTAAACCTAACCCCAAATCTAAACCTAAAATCTAAACCTAACCCCAAATCTAAACCTAACCCCAAATCTAAACCTAAAATCTAAACCTAACCCCAAATCTAAACCGAAAATCTAAACCTAACCCCAAATCTAAACCTAACCCCAGATCTAAACCTAAAATCTAAACCTAACCCCAAATCTAAACCTAAAATCTAAACCTAACCCCAAATCTAAACCTAACCCCAAATCTAAACCTAAAATCTAAACTTAACCCCAAATCTAAACCTAAAATCTAAACCTAAACCCAAATCTAAACCTAAAATCTAAACCTAACCCCAAATCTAAACCTAAAATCTAAACCTAACCCCAAATCTAAACCTAACCCCAAATCTAAACCTAAAATCTAAACCTAACCCCAAATCTAAACCTAAAATCTAAACCTAACCCCAAATCTAAACCTAACCCCAAATCTAAACCTAAAATCTAAACCTAACCCCAAATCTAAACCTAAAATCTAAACCTAACCCCAAATCTAAACCTAACCCCAAATCTAAACCTAAAATCTAAACCTAACCCCAAATCTAAACCTAAAATCTAAACCTAACCCCAAATCTAAACCTAAAATCTAAACCTAACCCCAAGTCTAAACCTAACCCCAAATCTAAACCTAAAATCTAAACCTAACCCCAAATCTAAACCTAACCCCAAATCTAAACCTAAAATCTAAACCTAACCCCAAATCTAAACCTAACCCCATATCTAAACCTAAAATCTAAACCTAACCCCAAATCTAAACCTAAAATCTAAACCTAACCCCAAATCTAAACCTAACCCCAAATCTAAACCTAAAATCTAAACCTAACCCCAAATCTAAACCTAAAATCTAAACCTAACCCCAAATCTAAACCTAAAATCTAAACCTAACCCCAAATCTAAACCTAACCCCAAATCTAAACCTAAAATCTAAACCTAACCCCAAATCTAAACCTAAAATCTAAACCTAACCCCAAATCTAAACCTAACCCCAAATCTAAACCTAACCCCAAATCTAAACCTAAAATCTAAACCTAACCCCAAATCTAAACCTAACCCCAAATCTAAACCTAAAATCTAAACCTAACCCCAAATCTAAACCTAAAATCTAAACCTAACCCCAAATCTAAACCTAAAATCTAAACCTAACCCCAAATCTAAACCTAACCCCAAACCTAAACCTAAAATCTAAACCTAACCCCAAATCTAAACCTAAAATCTAAACCTAACCCCAAGTCTAAACCTAACCCCAAATCTAAATCTAAAATCTAAACCTAACCCCAAATCTAAACCTAAAATCTAAACCTAAGCCCAAATCTAAACCTAAAATCTAAACCTAACCCCAAATCTAAACCTAACCCCAAATCTAAACCTAAAATCTAAACCTAACCCCAAATCTAAACCTAACCCCATATCTAAACCTAAAATCTAAACCTAACCCCAAATCTAAACCTAAAATCTAAACCTAACCCCAAATCTAAACCTAACCCCAAATCTAAACCTAAAATCTAAACCTAACCCCAAATCTAAACCGAAAATCTAAACCTAACCCCAAATCTAAACCTAAGCCCAAATCTAAACCTAAAATCTAAACCTAACCCCAAATCTAAACCTAAAATCTAAACCTAACCCCAAATCTAAACCTTACCCCAAATATAAACCTAAAATCTAAACCTAACCCCAAATCTAAACCTTACCCCAAATATAAACCTAAAATCTAAACCTAACCCCAAATCCAAACCTAAAATCTAAACCTAACCCCAAATCTAAACCTAAAATCTAAACCTAACCCCAAATCTAAACCTAACCCCAAATCTAAACCTAAAATCTAAACCTAACCCCAAATCTAAACCTTACCCCAAATCTAAACCTAAAATCTAAACCTAACCCCAAATCTAAACCTAAAATCTAAACCTAACCCCAAATCTAAACCTAAAATCTAAACCTAACCCCAAATCTAAACCTAACCCCAAATCTAAACCTAAAATCTAAACCTAACCCCAAATCTAAACCGAAAATCTAAACCTAACCCCAAATCTAAACCTAACCCCAAATCTAAACCTAACCCCAAATCTAAACCTAAAATCTAAACTTAACCCCAAATCTAAACCTAAAATCTAAACCTAACCCCAAATCTAAACCTTACCCCAAATCTAAACCTAAAATCTAAACCTAACCCCAAATCTAAACCTAAAATCTAAACCTAACCCCAAATCTAAACCTAAAATCTAAACCTAACCCCAAATCTAAACCTAACCCCAAATCTAAACCTAAAATCTAAACCTAACCCCAAATCTAAACCGAAAATCTAAACCTAACCCCAAATCTAAACCTAACCCCAAATCTAAACCTAAAATCTAAACCTAACCCCAAATCTAAACCTAACCCCAAATCTAAACCTAAAATCTAAACCTAACCCCAAATTTAAACCTAAAATCTAAACCTAACCCCAAATCTAAACCTAAAATCTAAACCTAACCCCAAATCTAAACCTAAAATCTAAATCTAACCCCAAATCTAAACCTAACCCCAAATCTAAACCTAAAATCTAAACCTAACCCCAAATCTAAACCTAAAATCTAAACCTAACCCCAAATCTAAACCTAACCCCAAATCTAAACCTAAAATCTAAACCTAACCCCAAATCTAAACCTTACCCCAAATATAAACCTAAAATCTAAACCTAACCCCAAATCTAAACCTTACCCCAAATATAAACCTAAAATCTAAACCTAACCCCAAATCCAAACCTAAAATCTAAACCTAACCCCAAATCTAAACCTAAAATCTAAACCTAACCCCAAATCTAAACCTAACCCCAAATCTAAACCTAAAATCTAAACCTAACCCCAAATCTAAACCTTACCCCAAATCTAAACCTAAAATCTAAACCTAACCCCAAATCTAAACCTAAAATCTAAACCTAACCCCAAATCTAAACCTAACCCCAAATCTAAACCTAAAATCTAAACCTAACCCCAAATCTAAACCTAACCCCAAATCTAAACCGAAAATCTAAACCTAACCCCAAATCTAAACCTAACCCCAAATCTAAACCTAAAATCTAAACCTAACCCCAAATCTAAACCTAAAATCTAAACCTAACCCCAAATCTAAACCTAACCCCAAATCTAAACCTAAAATCTAAACTTAACCCCAAATCTAAACCTAAAATCTAAACCTAAACCCAAATCTAAACCTAAAATCTAAACCTAACCCCAAATCTAAACCTAACCCCAAATCTAAACCTAAAATCTAAACCTAACCCCAAATCTAAACCTAACCCCAAATCTAAACCTAAAATCTAAACCTAAGCCCAAATCTAAACCTAAAATCTAAACCTAACCCCAAATCTAAACCTAACCCCAAATCTAAACCTAAAATCTAAACCTAACCCCAAATCTAAACCTTACCCCAAATATAAACCTAAAATCTAAACCTAACCCCAAATCTAAACCTTACCCCAAATATAAACCTAAAATCTAAACCTAACCCCAAATCCAAACCTAAAATCTAAACCTAACCCCAAATCTAAACCTAAAATCTAAACCTAACCCCAAATCTAAACCTAAAATCTAAACCTAACCCCAAATCTAAACCTAACCCCAAATCTAAACCTAAAATCTAAACCTAATCCCAAATCTAAACCTTACCCCAAATCTAAACCTAAAATCTAAACCTAACCCCAAATCTAAACCTAAAATCTAAACCTAACCCCAAATCTAAACCTAACCCCAAATCTAAACCTAAAATCTAAACCTAACCCCAAATCTAAACCGAATATCTAAACCTAACCCCAAATCTAAACCTAACCCCAAATCTAAACCTAAAATCTAAACTTAACCCCAAATCTAAACCTAAAATCTAAACCTAACCCCAAATCTAAACCTAAAATCTAAACCTAACCCCAAATCTAAACCTAACCCCAAATCTAAACCTAAAATCTAAACTTAACCCCAAATCTAAACCTAAAATCTAAACCTAAAACCAAATCTAAACCTAAAATCTAAACCTAACCCCAAATCTAAACCTAACCCCAAATCTAAAGCTAAAATCTAAACCTAAACCCAAGTCTAAACCTAACCCCAAATCTAAACCTAAAATCTAAACCTAACCCCAAATCCAAACCTAAAATCTAAACCTAACCCCAAATCTAAACCTAAAATCTAAACCTAACCCCAAATCTAAACCTAACCCCAAAACTAAACCTAAAATCTAAACCTAACCCCAAATCTAAACCTAAAATCTAAATCTAACCCCAAATCTAAACCTAACCCCAAATCTAAACCTAAAATCTAAACCTAACCCCAAATCTAAACCTAACCCCAAATCTAAACCTAAAATCTAAACCTAACCCCAAATCTAAACCTTACCCCAAATATAAACCTAAAATCTAAACCTAACCCCAAATCTAAACCTTACCCCAAATATAAACCTAAAATCTAAACCTAACCCCAAATCCAAACCTAAAATCTAAACCTAACCCCAAATCTAAACCTAAAATCTAAACCTAACCCGAAATCTAAACCTAAAATCTAAACCTAACCCCAAATCTAAACCTTACCCCAAATCTAAACCTAAAATCTAAACCTAACCCCAAATCTAAACCTAAAATCTAAACCTAACCCCAAATCTAAACCTAAAATCTAAACCTAAAATCTAAACCTAACCCCAAATCTAAACCTAAAATCTAAACCTAACCCCAAATCTAAACCTAACCCCAAATCTAAACCTAAAATCTAAACCTAACCCCAAATCTAAACCTAAAATATAAACCTAACCCCAAATCTAAACCTAAAATCTAAACGTAACCCGAAATCGAAACCTAACCTTAAATCTAAACCTAAAATCTAAACCTAACCCCAAATTTAAACCAAAAATCTAAACCTAAAATCTAAACCTAACCCCAAATCTAAACCTAAAATCTAAACCTAACCCCAAATCTAAACCTAACCCCAAATCTAAACCTAAAATCTAAACCTAACCCCAAATCTAAACCTAACCCCAAATCTAAACCTAAAATCTAAACCTAACCCCAAATCTAAACCGAAAATCTAAACCTAACCCCAAATCTAAACCTAACCCCAGATCTAAACCTAAAATCTAAACCTAACCCCAAATCTAAACCTAAAATCTAAACCTAACCCCAAATCTAAACCTAACCCCAAATCTAAACCTAAAATCTAAACTTAACCCCAAATCTAAACCTAAAATCTAAACCTAAACCCAAATCTAAACCTAAAATCTAAACCTAACCCCAAATCTAAACCTAAAATCTAAACCTAACCCCAAATCTAAACCTAACCCCAAATCTAAACCTAAAATCTAAACCTAACCCCAAATCTAAACCTAAAATCTAAACCTAACCCCAAATCTAAACCTAACCCCAAATCTAAACCTAAAATCTAAACCTAACCCCAAATCTAAACCTAAAATCTAAACCTAACCCCAAATCTAAACCTAACCCCAAATCTAAACCTAAAATCTAAACCTAACCCCAAATCTAAACCTAAAATCTAAACCTAACCCCAAATCTAAACCTAAAATCTAAACCTAACCCCAAGTCTAAACCTAACCCCAAATCTAAACCTAAAATCTAAACCTAACCCCAAATCTAAACCTAACCCCAAATCTAAACCTAAAATCTAAACCTAACCCCAAATCTAAACCTAACCCCATATCTAAACCTAAAATCTAAACCTAACCCCAAATCTAAACCTAAAATCTAAACCTAACCCCAAATCTAAACCTAACCCCAAATCTAAACCTAAAATCTAAACCTAACCCCAAATCTAAACCTAAAATCTAAACCTAACCCCAAATCTAAACCTAAAATCTAAACCTAACCCCAAATCTAAACCTAACCCCAAATCTAAACCTAAAATCTAAACCTAACCCCAAATCTAAACCTAAAATCTAAACCTAACCCCAAATCTAAACCTAACCCCAAATCTAAACCTAACCCCAAATCTAAACCTAAAATCTAAACCTAACCCCAAATCTAAACCTAACCCCAAATCTAAACCTAAAATCTAAACCTAACCCCAAATCTAAACCTAAAATCTAAACCTAACCCCAAATCTAAACCTAAAATCTAAACCTAACCCCAAATCTAAACCTAACCCCAAACCTAAACCTAAAATCTAAACCTAACCCCAAATCTAAACCTAAAATCTAAACCTAACCCCAAGTCTAAACCTAACCCCAAATCTAAATCTAAAATCTAAACCTAACCCCATATCTAAACCTAAAATCTAAACCTAACCCCAAATCTAAACCTAAAATCTAAACCTAACCCCAAATCTAAACCTAAAATCTAAACCTAACCCCAAATCTAAACCTAACCCCAAATCTAAACCTAAAATCTAAACCTAACCCCAAATCTAAACCTAACCCCATATCTAAACCTAAAATCTAAACCTAACCCCAAATCTAAACCTAAAATCTAAACCTAACCCCAAATCTAAACCTAACCCCAAATCTAAACCTAAAATCTAAACCTAACCCCAAATCTAAACCTAACCCCAAATCTAAACCTAAAATCTAAACCTAACCCCAAATCTAAACCTAAAATCTAAACCTAACCCCAAATCTAAACCTAACCCCAAATCTAAACCTAAAATCTAAACCTAACCCCAAATCTAAACCTAACCCAAATCTAAACCTAAAATCTAAACCTAACCCCAAATCTAAACCTAACCCCAAATCTAAACGTAAAATCTAAACCTAACCCCAAATCTAAACCTAAAATCTAAACCTAACCCCAAATTTAAACCTAAAATGTAAACCTAACCCCAAATCTAAACCTAACCCCAAATCTAAACCTAAAATCTAAACCTAACCACAAATCTAAACCTAAAATCTAAACCTAACCCCAAATCTAAACCTAACCCGAAATCTAAACCTAAAATCTAAACCTAACCCCAAATCTAAACCGAAAATCTAAACCTAACCCCAAATCTAAACCTAACCCCAAATCTAAACCTAAAATCTAAACCTAACCCCAAATCTAAACCTAAAATCTAAACCTAACCCCAAATCTAAATCTAAAATCTAAACCTAACCCCAAATCTAAACCTAAAATCTAAACCTAACCCCAAATCTAAACCTAACCCCAAATCTAAACCTAAAATCTAAACCTAACCCCAAATCTAAACCTAAAATCTAAACCTAACCCCAAGTCTAAACCTAACCCCAAATCTAAACCTAAAATCTAAACCTAACCCCAAATCTAAACCTAACCCCAAATCTAAACCTAAAATCTAAACCTAACCCCAAATCTAAACCTAAAATCTAAACCTAACCCCAAATCTAAACCTAACCCCAAATCTAAACCTAAAATCTAAACCTAACCCCAAATCTAAACCTAAAATCTAAACCTAACCCCAAATCTAAACCTAACCCCAAATCTAAACCTAAAATCTAAACCTAACCCCAAATCTAAACCTAAAATCTAAACTTAACCCCAAATCTAAACCTAACCCCAAATCTAAACCTAAAATCTAAACCTAACCCCAAATCTAAACCTAACCCCAAATCTAAACCTAAAATCTAAACCTAACCCCAAATCTAAACCTGAAATCTAAACCTAACCCCAAATCTAAACCTAAAATCTAAACCTAACCCCAAATCTAAACCTAAAATCTAAACGTAACCCGAAATCGAAACCTAACCCCAAATCTAAACCTAAAATATAAACCTAAAATCTAAACCTAAACACAAATCTAAACCTAAAATCTAAACCTAACCCCAAATCTAAACCTAACCCCAAATCTAAACCTAAAATCTAAACCTAACCCCAAATCTAAACCTAAAATCTAAACCTAACCCCAAATCTAAACCTAACCCCAAATCTAAACCTAAAATCTAAACCTAAACCCAAATTTAAACCTAAAATGTAAACCTAACCCCAAATCTAAACCTAACCCCAAATCTAAACCTAAAATCTAAACCTAACCACAAATCTAAACCTAACCCCAAATCTAAACCTAAAATCTAAACCTAACCCCAAATCTAAACCTAACCCCAAATCTAAACCTAAAATCTAAACCTAACCCCAAATCTAAACCGAAAATCTAAACCTAACCCCAAATCTAAACCTAAAATCTAAACCTAACCCCAAATCTAAACCTAAAATCTAAACCTAACCCCAAATCTAAACCTAACCCGAAATCTAAACCTAAAATCTAAACTTAACCCCAAATCTAAACCTAAAATCTAAACCTAACCCCAAATCTAAACCTAAAATCTAAACCTAACCCCAAATCTAAACCTAACCCCAAATCTAACCTAAAATCTAAACCTAACCCCAAATCTAAACCTAACCCCAAATCTAAACCTAAAATCTAAACCTAACCCCAAATCTAAACCTAAAATCTAAACCTAACCCCAAATCTAAACCTAAAATCTAAACCTAACCCCAAATCTAAACCTAACCCCAAATCTAAACCTAAAATCTAAACCTAACCCCAAATCTAAACCTAAAATCTAAACTTAACCCCAAATCTAAACCTAACCTTAAATCTAAACCTAAAATCTAAACCTAACCCCAAATCTAAACCTAAAATATAAACCTAAAATCTAAACCTAAACACAAATCTAAACCTAAAATCTAACCTAACCCCAAATCTAAACCTAACCCCAAATCTAAACCTAAAATCTAAACCTAACCCCAAATCTAAACCTAAAATCTAAACCTAACCCCAAATCTAAACCTAACCCCAAATCTAAACCTAAAATCTAAACCTAACCCCAAATCTAAACCTAACCCCAAATCTAAACCTAAAATCTAAACCTAACCCCAAATCTAAACCTAAAATTTAAACCTAACCCCAAATCTAAACCTAACCCCAAATCTAAACCTAAAATCTAAACCTAACCCCAAATCTAAACCTAAAATCTAAACCTAACCCCAAATCTAAACCTAACCCAAATCTAAACCTAAAATCTAAACCTAACCCCAAATCTAAACCTAACCCCAAATATAAACCTAAAATCTAAACCTAACCCCAAATCTAAACCTAACCCCAAATCTAAACCTAAAATCTAAACCTAACCCCAAATCTAAACCTAACCCCAAATGTAAACCTAAAATCTAAACCTAACCCCAAATCTAAACCTAAAATCTAAACCTAACCCCAAATCTAAACCTAACCCCAAATCTAAACCTAAAATCTAAACCTAACCCCAAATCTAACCTAAAATCTAAACCTAACCCCAAATCTAAACCTAACCCCAAATCTAAACCTAAAATCTAAACCTAACCCCAAATCTAAACCTAAAATCTAAACCTAACCCCAAATCTAAACCTAACCCCAAATCTAAACCTAAAATCTAAACCTAACCCCAAATCTAAACCTAAAATCTAAACCTAACCCCAAATCTAAACCTTACCCCAAATATAAACCTAAAATCTAAACCTAACCCCAAATCTAAACCTAAAATCTAAACCTAACCCCAAATCTAAACCTAACCCCAAATCTAAACCTAAAATCTAAACCTAACCCCAAATCTAAACCTAAAATCTAAACTTAACCCCAAATCTAAACCTAACCCCAAATCTAAACCTAAAATCTAAACCTAACCCCAAATCTAAACCTAACCCCAAATCTAAACCTAAAATCTAAACCTAACCCCAAATCTAAACCTGAAATCTAAACCTAACCCCAAATCTAAACCTAAAATCTAAACCTAACCCCAAATCTAAACCTAAAATCTAAACGTAACCCGAAATCGAAACCTAACCTTAAATCTAAACCTAAAATCTAAACCTAACCCCAAATCTAAACCTAAAATATAAACCTAAAATCTAAACCTAAACACAAATCTAAACCTAAAATCTAAACCTAACCCCAAATCTAAACCTAACCCCAAATCTAAACCTAACCCCAAATCTAAACCTAATCCCAAATCTAAACCTAAAATCTAAACCTAACCCCAAATCTAAACCTAACCCCAAATCTAAACCTAAAATCTAAACCTAACCCCAAATCTAAATCTAAAATTTAAACCTAACCCCAAATCTAAACCTAACCCCAAATCTAAACCTAAAATCTAAACCTAACCCCAAATCTAAACCTAACCCCAAATCTAAACCTAAAATCTAAACCTAACCCCAAATCTAAACCTAACCCCAAATCTAAACCTAAAATCTAAACCTAACCCCAAATCTAAACCTAACCCCAAATGTAAACCTAAAATCTAAACCTAACCCCAAATCTAAACCTAAAATCTAAACCTAACCCCAAATCTAAACCTAACCCCAAATCTAAACCTAAAATCTAAACCTAACCCCAAATCTAAACCTAAAATCTAAACCTAACCCCAAATCTAAACCTAACCCCAAATCTAAACCTAAAATCTAAACCTAACCCCAAATCTAAACCTAAAATCTAAACCTAACCCCAAATCTAAACCTAACCCCAAATCTAAACCTAAAATCTAAACCTAACCCCAAATCTAAACCTTACCCCAAATATAAACCTAAAATCTAAACCTAACCCCAAATCTAAACCTAAAATCTAAACCTAACCCCAAATCTAAACATAACCCCAAATCTAAACCTAAAATCTAAACCTAACCCCAAATCTAAACCTAAAATCTAAACCTAACCCCAAATCTAAACCTAACCCCAAATCTAAACCTAAAATCTAAACCTAACCCCAAATCTAAACCTAAAATCTAAACCTAACCCCAAATCTAAACCTGAAATCTAAACCTAACCCCAAATCTAAACCTAAAATCTAAACCTAACCCCAAATCTAAACCTAAAATCTAAACGTAACCCGAAATCGAAACCTAACCTTAAATCTAAACCTAAAATCTAAACCTAACCCCAAATCTAAACCTAAAATATAAACCTAAAATCTAAACCTAAACACAAATCTAAACCTAAAATCTAAACCTAACCCCAAATCTAAACCGAAAATCTAAACCTAACCCCAAATCTAAACCGAAAATCTAAACCTAACCCCAAATCTAAACCTAAAATCTAAACCTAACCTAAAATCTAAACCTAACCCCAAATCTAAACCTAAAATCTAAACCTAACCCCAAATCTAAACCTAACCCCAAATCTAAACCTAAAATCTAAACCTAACCCCAAATCTAAACCTAACCCCAAATCTAAACCTAAAATCTAAACCTAACCCCAAATCTAAACCTAAAATCTAAACCTAACCCCAAATCTAAACCTAACCCCAAATCTAAACCTAAAATCTAAACCTAACCCCAAATCTAAACCTAAAATTTAAACCTAACCCCAAATCTAAACCTAAAATCTAAACCTAACCCCAAATCTAAACCTAACCCCAAATCTAAACCTAAAATCTAAACCTAACCCCAAATCTAAACCTAACCCCAAATCTAAACCTAAAATCTAAACCTAACCCCAAATCTAAACCTAAAATCTCAACCTAACACCAAATCTAAACCTAAAATCTAAACCTAACCCCAAATCTAAACCTAACCCCAAATCTAAACCTAAAATCTAAACCTAACCCCAAATCTAAACCTAACCCCAAATCTAAACCTAAAATCTAAACCTAACCCCAAATCTAAACCTAAAATCTAAACCTAAACCCAAGTCTAAACCTAACCCCAAATCTAAACCTAAAATCTAAACCTAACCCCAAATCCAAACCTAAAATCTAAACCTAACCCCAAATCTAAACCTAACCCCAAATCTAAACCTAAAATCTAAACCTAACCCCAAATCTAAATCTAACCCCAAATCTAAACCTAAAATCTAAACCTAACCCCAAATCTAAACCTAAAATCTAAATCTAACCCCAAATCTAAACCTAACCCCAAATCTAAACCTAAAATCTAAACCTAACCCCAAATCTAAACCTAACCCCAAATCTAAACCTAAAATCTAAACCTAACCCCAAATCTAAACCTAACCCCAAATCTAAACCTAAAATCTAAACCTAACCCCAAATCTAAACCTAAAATCTAAACCTAAACCCAAATCTAAACCTAAAATCTAAACCTAACCCCAAATCTAAACCTAACCCCAAATCTAAACCTAAAATCTAAACCTAACCCCAAATATAAACCTAACCCCAAATCTAAACCTAAAATCTAAACCTAACCCCAAATCTAAACCTAAAATCTAAACCTAAACCCAAATCTAAACCTAAAATCTAAACCTAACCCCAAATCTAAACCTAACCCCAAATCTAAACCTAAAATCTAAACCTAACCCCAAATCTAAACCTAACCCCAAATCTAAACCTAAAATCGAAACCTAACCCCAAATCTAAACCTAAAATCTAAACCTAACCCCAAATCTAAACCTAACCCCAATCTAAACCTAAAATCTAAACCTAACCCCAAATCTAAACCTAAAATCTAAACCTAACCCAAATCTAAACCTAACCCCAAATCTAAACCTAAAATCTAAACCTAACCCCAAATCTAAACCTAAAATCTAAACCTAACCCCAAATCTAAACCTAACCCCAAATCTAAACCTAAAATCTAAACCTAACCCCAAATCTAAACCTAAAATCTAAACTTAACCCCAAATCTAAACCTAACCCCAAATCTAAACCTAAAATCTAAACCTAACCCCAAATCTAAACCTAACCCCAAATCTAAACCTAAAATCTAAACCTAACCCCAAATCTAAACCTGAAATCTAAACCTAACCCCAAATCTAAACCTAAAATCTAAACCTAACCCCAAATCTAAACCTAAAATCTAAACGTAACCCGAAATCGAAACCTAACCTTAAATCTAAACCTAAAATCTAAACCTAACCCCAAATCTAAACCTAAAATATAAACCTAAAATCTAAACCTAAACACAAATCTAAACCTAAAATCTAAACCTAACCCCAAATCTAAACCTAACCCCCAAATCTAAACCTAAAATCTAAACCTAACCCCAAATCTAAACCTAATCCCAAATCTAAACCTAAAATCTAAACCTAACCCCAAATCTAAACCTAACCCCAAATCTAAACCTAAAATCTAAACCTAACCCCAAATCTAAACCTAAAATTTAAACCTAACCCCAAATCTAAACCTAACCCCAAATCTAAACCTAAAATCTAAACCTAACCCCAAATCTAAACCTAACCCCAAATCTAAACCTAAAATCTAAACCTAACCCCAAATCTAAACCTAACCCCAAATCTAAACCTAAAATCTAAACCTAACCCCAAATATAAACCTAACCCCAAATATAAACCTAAAATCTAAACCTAACCCCAAATCTAAACCTAACCCCAAATCTAAACCTAAAATCTAAACCTAACCCCAAATCTAAACCTAACCCCAAATGTAAACCTAAAATCTAAACCTAACCCCAAATCTAAACCTAAAATCTAAACCTAACCCCAAATCTAAACCTAACCCCAAATCTAAACCTAAAATCTAAACCTAACCCCAAATCTAAACCTAAAATCTAAACCTAACCCCAAATCTAAACCTAACCCCAAATCTAAACCTAAAATCTAAACCTAACCCCAAATCTAAACCTAAAATCTAAACCTAACCCCAAATCTAAACCTAACCCCAAATCTAAACCTAAAATCTAAACCTAACCCCAAATCTAAACCTAAAATCTAAACCTAACCCCAAATCTAAACCTTACCCCAAATATAAACCTAAAATCTAAACCTAACCCCAAATCTAAACCTAAAATCTAAACCTAACCCCAAATCTATACCTAACCCCAAATCTAAACCTAAAATCTAAACCTAACCCCAAATCTAAACATAACCCCAAATCTAAACCTAAAATCTAAACCTAACCCCAAATCTAAACCTAAAATCTAAACCTAACCCCAAATCTAAACCTAACCCCAAATCTAAACCTAAAATCTAAACCTAACCCCAAATCTAAACCTAAAATCTAAACCTAACCCCAAATCTAAACCTGAAATCTAACCTAACCCAAATCTAAACCTAAAATCTAAACCTAACCCCAAATCTAAACCTAAAATCTAAACGTAACCCGAAATCGAAACCTAACCTTAAATCTAAACCTAAAATCTAAACCTAACCCCAAATCTAAACCTAAAAATAACCTAAAATCTAAACCTAAATCTAAACCTAACCCCAAATCTAAACCGAAAATCTAAACCTAACCCCAAATCTAAACCGAAAATCTAAACCTAACCCCAAATCTAAACCTAAAATCTAAACCTAACCTAAAATCTAAACCTAACCCCAAATCTAAACCTAAAATCTAAACCTAACCCCAAATCTAAACCTAACCCCAAATCTAAACCTAAAATCTAAACCTAACCCCAAATCTAAACCTAACCCCAAATCTAAACCTAAAATCTAAACCTAACCCCAAATCTAAACCTAAAATCTAAACCTAACCCCAAATCTAAACCTAACCCCAAATCTAAACCTAACCCCAAATCTAAACCTAACCCCAAATCTAACCCTAAAATCTAAACCTAACCCCAAATCTAAACCTAACCCCAAATCTAAACCTAAAATCTAACCTAACCCCAAATCTAAACCTAAAATCTCAACCTAACACCAAATCTAAACCTAAAATCTAAACCTAACCCCAAATCTAAACCTAACCCAAATCTAAACCTAAAATCTAAACCTAACCCCAAATCTAAACCTAACCCCAAATCTAAACCTAAAATCTAAACCTAACCCAAATCTAAACCTAAAATCTAAACCTAAACCCAAGTCTAAACCTAACCCAAATCTAAACCTAAAATCTAAACCTAACCCCAAATCCAAACCTAAAATCTAAACCTAACCCCAAATCTAAACCTAACCCCAAATCTAAACCTAAAATCTAAACCTAACCCCAAATCTAAACCTAACCCCAAATCTAAACCTAAATCTAAACCTAACCCCAAATCTAAACCTAAAATCTAAACCTAACCCCAAATCTAAACCTAAAATCTAAATCTAACCCCAAATCTAAACCTAACCCCAAATCTAAACCTAAAATCTAAACCTAACCCCAAATCTAAACCTAACCCCAAATCTAAACCTAAAATCTAAACCTAACCCCAAATCTAAACCTAACCCCAAATCTAAACCTAAAATCTAAACCTAACCCCAAATCTAAACCTAAAATCTAAACCTAAACCCAAATCTAAACCTAAAATCTAAACCTAACCCCAAATCTAAACCTAACCCCAAATCTAAACCTAAAATCTAAACCTAACCCCAAATCTAAACCTAACCCCAAATCTAAACCTAAAATCTAAACCTAACCCCAAATCTAAACCTAAAATCTAAACCTAACCCCAAATCTAAACCTAACCCCAAATCTAAACCTAAAATCTAAACCTAACCCCAAATCTAAACCTAAAATCTAAACCTAAACCCAAATCTAAACCTAACCCCAAATCTAAACCTAAAATCTAAACCTAACCCCAAATCTAAACCTAAAATCTAAACCTAACACCAAGTCTAAACCTAACCCCAAATCTAAACCTAAAATCTAAACCTAACCCCAAATCTAAACCTAACCCCATATCTAAACCTAAAATCTAAACCTAACCCCAAATCTAAACCTAAAATCTAAACCTAACCCCAAATCTAAACCTAAAATCTAAACCTAACCCCAAATCTAAACCTAACCCCAAATCTAAACCTAAAATCTAAACCTAACCCCAAATCTAAACCTAAAATCTAAACCTAACCCCAAATCTAAACCTAAAATCTAAACCTAACCCCAAATCTAAACCTAAAATCTAAACCTAACCCCAAATCTAAACCTAACCCCAAATCTAAACCTAAAATCTAAACCTAACCCCAAATCTAAACCTAACCCCAGATCTAAACCTAAAATCTAAACCTAACCCCAAATCTAAACCTAAATCTAAACCTAACCCCAAATCTAAACCTAACCCAAATCTAAACCTAAAATCTAAACTTAACCCCAAATCTAAACCTAAAATCTAAACCTAAACCCAAATCTAAACCTAAAATCTAAACCTAACCCCAAATCTAAACCTAACCCCAAATCTAAACCTAAAATCTAAACCTAACCCAAATCTAAACCTAAAATCTAAACCTAACCCAAATCTAAACCTAACCCCAAATCTAAACCTAAAATCTAAACCTAACCCCAAATCTAAACCTAAAATCTAAACCTAACCCCAAATCTAAACCTAACCCCAAATCTAAACCTAAAATCTAAACCTAACCCCAAATCTAAACCTAAAATCTAAACCTAAACCCAAATCTAAACCTAACCCCAAATCTAAACCTAAAATCTAAACCTAACCCCAAATCTAAACCTAAAATCTAAACCTAACCCCAAATCTAAACCTAACCCCAAATCTAACCTAAAATCTAAACCTAACCCCAAATCTAAACCTAAAATCTAAACTTAACCCCAAATCTAAACCTAACCCCAAATCTAAACCTAAAATCTAAACCTAACCCCAAATCTAAACCTAACCCCAAATCTAAACCTAAAATCTAAACCTAACCCCAAATCTAAACCTGAAATCTAAACCTAACCCCAAATCTAAACCTAAAATCTAAACCTAACCCCAAATCTAAACCTAAAATCTAAACGTAACCCGAAATCGAAACCTAACCTTAATCTAAACCTAAAATCTAAACCTAACCCCAAATCTAAACCTAAAATATAAACCTAAAATCTAAACGTAAACACAAATCTAAACCTAAAATCTAACCTAACCCCAAATCTAAACCTAACCCCAAATCTAAACCTAAAATCTAAACCTAACCCCAAATCTAAACCTAATCCCAAATCTAAACCTAAAATCTAAACCTAACCCCAAATCTAAACCTAACCCCAAATCTAAACCTAAAATCTAAACCTAACCCCAAATCTAACCTAAAATTAAACCTAACCCCAAATCTAAACCTAACCCCAAATCTAAACCTAAAATCTAAACCTAACCCCAAATCTAAACCTAACCCCAAATCTAAACCTAAAATCTAAACCTAACCCCAAATCTAAACCTAACCCCAAATCTAAACCTAAAATCTAAACCTAACCCCAAATATAAACCTAACCCCAAATATAAACCTAAAATCTAAACCTAACCCAAATCTAAACCTAACCCCAAATCTAAACCTAAAATCTAAACCTAACCCCAAATCTAAACCTAACCCCAAATGTAAACCTAAAATCTAAACCTAACCCCAAATCTAAACCTAAAATCTAAACCTAACCCCAAATCTAAACCTAACCCCAAATCTAAACCTAAAATCTAAACCTAACCCCAAATCTAAACCTAAAATCTAAACCTAACCCCAAATCTAAACCTAACCCCAAATCTAAACCTAAAATCTAAACCTAACCCCAAATCTAAACCTAAAATCTAAACCTAACCCCAAATCTAAACCTAACCCCAAATCTAAACCTAAAATCTAAACCTAACCCCAAATCTAAACCTAAAATCTAAACCTAACCCCAAATCTAAACCTTACCCCAAATATAAACCTAAAATCTAAACCTAACCCCAAATCTAAACCTAAAATCTAAACCTAACCCCAAATCTAAACCTAAAATCTAAACCTAACCCCAAATCTAAACATAACCCCAAATCTAAACCTAAAATCTAAACCTAACCCCAAATCTAAACCTAAAATCTAAACCTAACCCCAAATCTAAACCTAACCCCAAATCTAAACCTAAAATCTAAACCTAACCCCAAATCTAAACCTAAAATCTAAACCTAACCCCAAATCTAAACCTGAAATCTAAACCTAACCCCAAATCTAAACCTAAAATCTAAACCTAACCCCAAATCTAAACCTAAAATCTAAACGTAACCCGAAATCGAAACCTAACCTTAAATCTAAACCTAAAATCTAAACCTAACCCCAAATCTAAACCTAAAATATAAACCTAAAATCTAAACCTAAAATCTAAACCTAACCCCAAATCTAAACCGAAAATCTAAACCTAACCCCAAATCTAAACCGAAAATCTAAACCTAACCCCAAATCTAAACCTAAAATCTAAACCTAACCTAAAATCTAAACCTAACCCCAAATCTAAACCTAAAATCTAAACCTAACCCCAAATCTAAACCTAACCCCAAATCTAAACCTAAAATCTAAACCTAACCCCAAATCTAAACCTAACCCCAAATCTAAACCTAAAATCTAAACCTAACCCCAAATCTAAACCTAAAATCTAAACCTAACCCCAAATCTAAACCTAACCCCAAATCTAAACCTAACCCCAAATCTAAACCTAACCCAAATCTAAACCTAAAATCTAAACCTAACCCCAAATCTAAACCTAACCCCAAATCTAAACCTAAAATCTAAACCTAACCCCAAATCTAAACCTAAAATCTCAACCTAACACCAAATCTAAACCTAAAATCTAAACCTAACCCCAAATCTAAACCTAACCCCAAATCTAAACCTAAAATCTAAACCTAACCCCAAATCTAAACCTAACCCCAAATCTAAACCTAAAATCTAAACCTAACCCCAAATCTAAACCTAAAATCTAAACCTAAACCCAAGTCTAAACCTAACCCCAAATCTAAACCTAAAATCTAAACCTAACCCCAAATCCAAACCTAAAATCTAAACCTAACCCCAAATCTAAACCTAACCCCAAATCTAAACCTAAAATCTAAACCTAACCCCAAATCTAAACCTAACCCCAAATCTAAACCTAAAATCTAAACCTAACCCCAAATCTAAACCTAAAATCTAAATTCTAACCCCAAATCTAAACCTAACCCCAAATCTAAACCTAAAATCTAAACCTAACCCCAAATCTAAACCTAACCCCAAATCTAAACCTAAAATCTAAACCTAACCCCAAATCTAAACCTAACCCCAAATCTAAACCTAAAATCTAAACCTAACCCCAAATCTAAACCTAAAATCTAAACCTAAACCCAAATCTAAACCTAAAATCTAAACCTAACCCCAAATCTAAACCTAACCCCAAATCTAAACCTAAAATCTAAACCTAACCCCAAATCTAAACCTAACCCCAAATCTAAACCTAAAATCTAAACCTAACCCCAAGATCTAAACCTAAAATCTAAACCTAACCCCAAATCTAAACCTAACCCCAAATCTAAACCTAAAATCTAAACCTAACCCCAAATCTAAACCTAAAATCTAAACCTAAACCCAAATCTAAACCTAACCCCAATCTAAACCTAAAATCTAAACCTAACCCCAAATCTAAACCTAAAATCTAAACCTAACACCAAGTCTAAACCTAACCCCAAATCTAAACCTAAAATCTAAACCTAACCCCAAATCTAAAACCTAACCCCATATCTAAACCTAAAATCTAAACCTAACCCCAAATCTAAACCTAAAATCTAAACCTAACCCCAAATCTAAACCTAACCCCAAATCTAAACCTAAAATCTAAACCTAACCCCAAATCTAAACCTAAAATCTAAACCTAACCCCAAATCTAAACCTAAAATCTAAACCTAACCCAAATCTAAACCTAAAATCTAAACCTAACCCCAAATCTAAACCTAACCCAAATCTAAACCTAAAATCTAAACCTAACCCCAAATCTAAACCTAACCCCAAATCTAAACCTAAAATCTAAACCTAACCCCAAATCTAAACCTAACCCCAAATCTAAACCTAAAATCTAAACCTAACCCCAAATCTAAACCTAAAATCTAAACCTAACCCCAAATCTAAACCTAACCCCAAATCTAAACCTAAAATCTAAACCTAACCCCAAATCTAAACCTAACCCCAAATCTAAACCTAAAATCTAAACCTAACCCCAAATCTAAACCTAAAATCTAAACCTAACCCCAAATCTAAACCTAAAATCTAAACCTAACCCCAAATCTAAACCTAAAATCTAAACCTAACCCCAAATCTAAACCTAACCCCAAATCTAAACCTAAAATCTAAACCTAACCCCAAATCTAAACCTAAAATCTAAACCTAACCCCAAATCTAAACCTAAAATCTAAACCTAACCCCAAATCTAAACCTAAAATCTAAACCTAACCCCAAATCTAAACCTAACCCCAAATCTAAACCTAAAATCTAAACCTAACCCCAAATCTAAACCTAACCCCAGATCTAAACCTAAAATCTAAACCTAACCCCAAATCTAAACCTAAAATCTAAACCTAACCCCAAATCTAAACCTAACCCCAAATCTAAACCTAAAATCTAAACTTAACCCCAAATCTAAACCTAAAATCTAAACCTAAACCCAAATCTAAACCTAAAATCTAAACCTAACCCCAAATCTAAACCTAACCCCAAATCTAAACCTAAAATCTAAACCTAACCCCAAATCTAAACCTAAAATCTAAACCTAACCCCAAATCTAAACCTAACCCCAAATCTAAACCTAAAATCTAAACCTAACCCCAAATCTAAACCTAAAATCTAAACCTAACCCAAATCTAAACCTAACCCCAAATCTAAACCTAAAATCTAAACCTAACCCCAAATCTAAACCTAAAATCTAAACCTAAACCCAAATCTAAACCTAACCCCAAATCTAAACCTAAAATCTAAACCTAACCCCAAATCTAAACCTAAAATCTAAACCTAACCCCAAATCTAAACCTAACCCCAAATCTAAACCTAAAATCTAAACCTAACCCCAAATCTAAACCTAAAATCTAAACTTAACCCCAAATCTAAACCTAACCCCAAATCTAAACCTAAAATCTAAACCTAACCCCAAATCTAAACCTAACCCCAAATCTAAACCTAAAATCTAAACCTAACCCCAAATCTAAACCTGAAATCTAAACCTAACCCCAAATCTAAACCTAAAATCTAAACCTAACCCAAATCTAAACCTAAAATCTAAACGTAACCCGAAATCGAAACCTAACCTTAAATCTAAACCTAAAATCTAAACCTAACCCCAAATCTAAACCTAAATATAAACCTAAAATCTAAACGTAAACACAAATCTAAACCTAAAATCTAAACCTAACCCCAAATCTAAACCTAACCCCAAATCTAACCTAAAATCTAAACCTAACCCCAAATCTAAACCTAATCCCAAATCTAAACCTAAAATCTAAACCTAACCCCAAATCTAAACCTAACCCCAAATCTAAACCTAAAATCTAAACCTAACCCCAAATCTAAACCTAAAATTTAAACCTAACCCCAAATCTAAACCTAACCCCAAATCTAAACCTAAAATCTAAACCTAACCCCAAATCTAAACCTAACCCCAAATCTAAACCTAAAATCTAAACCTAACCCCAAATCTAAACCTAAAATCTAAACCTAACCCCAAATCTAAACCTAACCCCAAATCTAAACCTAAAATCTAAACCTAACCCCAAATCTAAACCTAAAATCTAAACCTAACCCCAAATCTAAACCTAACCCCAAATCTAAACCTAAAATCTAAACCTAACCCCAAATCTAAACCTAAAATCTAAACCTAAACCCAAATCTAAACCTAACCCCAAATCTAAACCTAAAATCTAAACCTAACCCCAAATCTAAACCTAAAATCTAAACCTAACACCAAGTCTAAACCTAACCCCAAATCTAACCTAAAATCTAAACCTAACCCCAAATCTAAACCTAACCCCATATCTAAACCTAAAATCTAAACCTAACCCCAAATCTAAACCTAAAATCTAAACCTAACCCCAAATCTAAACCTAACCCCAAATCTAAACCTAAAATCTAAACCTAACCCCAAATCTAAACCTAAAATCTAAACCTAACCCCAAATCTAAACCTAAAATCTAAACCTAACCCCAAATCTAAACCTAACCCCAAATCTAAACCTAAAATCTAAACCTAACCCCAAATCTAAACCTAACCCCAAATCTAAACCTAAAATCTAAACCTAACCCCAAATCTAAACCTAACCCCAAATCTAAACCTAAAATCTAAACCTAGACCCCAAATCTAAACCTAAAATCTAAACCTAACCCCAAATCTAAACCTAACCCCAAATCTAAACCTAAAATCTAAACCTAACCCCAAATCTAAACCTAACCCCAAATCTAAACCTAAAATCTAAACCTAACCCCAAATCTAAACCTAAAATCTAAACCTAACCCCAAATCTAAACCTAACCCCAAATCTAAACCTAAAATCTAAACCTAACCCCAAATCTAAACCTAACCCCAAATCTAAACCTAAAATCTAAACCTAACCCCAAATCTAAACCTAACCCCAAATCTAAACCTAAAATCTAAACCTAACCCCAAATCTAAACCTAAAATCTAAACCTAACCCCAAATCTAAACCTAACCCCAAATCTAAACCTAAAATCTAAACCTAACCCCAAATCTAAACCTAAAATCTAAACCTAACCCCACATCTAAACCTAAAATTTAAACCTAACCCCAAATCTAAACCTAAAATCTAAACCTAACCCCAAATCTAAACCTAACCCCAAATCTAAACCTAAAATCTAAACCTAACCCCAAATCTAAACCTAACCCCAAATCTAAACCTAAAATCTAAACCTAACCCCAAATCTAAACCTAAAATCTAAACCTAACCCCAAATCTAAACCTAAAATCTAAACCTAACCCCAAATCTAAACCTAAAATCTAAACCTAACCCCAAATCTAAACCTAAAATCTAAACCTAACCCAAATCTAAACCTAAAATCTAAACCTAACCCCAAGTCTAAACCTAACCCCAAATCTAAACCTAAAATCTAAACCTAACCCCAAATCTAAACCTAACCCCAAATCTAAACCTAAAATCTAAACCTAACCCCAAATCTAAACCTAACCCCATATCTAAACCTAAATCTAAACCTAACCCCAAATCTAAACCTAAAATCTAAACCTAACCCCAAATCTAAACCTAACCCCAAATCTAAACCTAAAATCTAAACCTAACCCCAAATCTAAACCTAAAATCTAAACCTAACCCCAAATATAAACCTAACCCCAAATCTAAACCTAAAATCTAAACCTAACCCCAAATCTAAACCTAAAATCTAAACCTAACCCCAAATCTAAACCTAACCCCAAATCTAAACCTAAAATCTAAACCTAACCCCAAATCTAAACCTAACCCCAAATCTAAACCTAAAATCTAAACCTAACCCCAAATCTAAACCTAACCCCAAATCTAAACCTAAAATCTAAACCTAACCCCAAATCTAAACCTAACCCCAAATCTAAACCTAAAATCTAAACCTAACCCCAAATCTAAACCTAACCCCAAATCTAAACCTAAAATCTAAACCTAACCCCAAATTTAAACCTAAAATCTAAACCTAACCCCAAATCTAAACCTAAAATCTAAACCTAACCCCAAATCTAAACCTAACCCCAAATCTAAACCTAAAATCTAAACCTAACCCCAAATCTAAACCTAACCCCAAATCTAAACCTAAAATCTAAACCTAACCCCAAATCTAAACCTTACCCCAAATCTAAACCTAAAATCTAAACCTAACCCGAAATCTAAACCTAAAATCTAAACCTAACCCCAAATCCAAACCTAAAATCTAAACCTAACCCCAAATCTAAACCTAACCCCAAATCTAAACCTAAAATCTAAACCTAACCCCAAATCTAAACCTTACCCCAAATCTAAACCTAAAATCTAAACCTAACCCGAAATCTAAACCTAAAATCTAAACCTAACCCCAAATCTAAACCGAAAATCTAAACCTAACCCCAAATCTAAACCTAACCCCAAATCTAAACCTAAAATCTAAACCTAACCCAAATCTAAACCGAAAATCTAAACCTAACCCCAAATCTAAACCTAACCCCAAATCTAAACCTAAAATCTAAACCTTACCCCAAATCTAAACCTAAAATCAAAACCTTACCCCAAATCTAAACCTAAAATCTAAACCTAACCCCAAATCTAAACCTAAAATCTAAACCTAACCCCAAATCTAAACCTAAAATCTAAACCTAACCCCAAATCTAAACCTAACCCCAAATCTAAACCTAAAATCTAAACCTAACCCCAAATCTAAACCTTACCCCAAATCTAAACCTAAAATCTAAACCTAACCCCAAATCTAAACCTAAAATCTAAACCTAACCCCAAATCTAAACCGAAAATCTAACCTAACCCAAATCTAAACCTAACCCCAAATCTAAACCTAAAATCTAAACCTAACCCCAAATCTAAACCGAAAATCTAAACCTAACCCCAAATCTAAACCTAACCCCAAATCTAAACCTAAAATCTAAACCTAACCCCAAATCTAAACCTAAAATCTAAACCTAACCCCAAATCTAAACCTAACCCCAAATCTAAACGTAAAATCTAAACCTAACCCCAAATCTAAACCTAACCCCAAATCTAAACCTAAAATCTAAACCTAACCCCAAATCTAAACCTAACCCAAATCTAAACCTAAAATCTAAACCTAACCCCAAATCTAAACCTAAAATTTAAACCTAAAATCTAAACCTAACCCCAAATCTAAACCTAAAATCTAAACCTAACCCCAAATCTAAACCTAACCCCAAATCTAAACCTAAAATCTAAACCTAACCCCAAATTTAAACCTAAAATCTAAACCTAACCCCAAATCTAAACCTAAAATCTAAACCTAACCCCAAATCTAAACCTAACCCCAAATCTAAACCTAAAATCTAAACCTAACCCCAATCTAAACCTAACCCCAAATCTAAACCTAAAATCTAAACCTAACCCCAAATCTAAACCTAAAATCTAAACCTAACCCCAAGTCTAAACCTAACCCCAAATCTAAACCTAAAATCTAAACCTAACCCCAAATTCCAAACCTAAAATCTAAACCTAACCCAAATCTAAACCTAACCCCAAATCTAAACCTAAAATCTAAACCTAACCCCAAATCTAAACCTAACCCCAAATCTAAACCTAAAATCTAAACCTAACCCCAAATCTAAACCTAAAATCTAAATCTAACCCCAAATCTAAACCTAACCCCAAATCTAAACCTAAAATCTAAACCTAACCCCAAATCTAAACCTAACCCCAAATCTAAACCTAAAATCTAAACCTAACCCCAAATCTAAACCTAAAATCTAAACCTAACCCCAAATCTAAACCTTACCCCAAATATAAACCTAAAATCTAAACCTAACCCCAAATCTAAACCTTACCCCAAATATAAACCTAAAATCTAAACCTAACCCCAAATCCAAACCTGAAATCTAAACCTAACCCCAAATCTAAACCTAACCCCAAATCTAAACCTAAAATCTAAACCTAACCCCAAATCTAAACCTAAAATCTAAACCTAACCCCAAATCTAAACCTAACCCCAAATCTAAACCTAACCCCAAATCTAAACCTTACCCCAAATCTAAACCTAAAATCTAAACCTAACCCGAAATCTAAACCTAAAATCTAAACCTAACCCCAAATCTAAACCTAAAATCTAAACCTAACCCCAAATCTAAACCTAACCCCAAATCTAAACCTAAAATCTAAACCTAACCCCAAATCTAAACCTTACCCCAAATCTAAACCTAAAATCTAAACCTAACCCCAAATCTAAACCTAAAATCTAAACCTAACCCCAAATCTAAACCGAAAATCTAAACCTAACCCAAATCTAAACCTAACCCCAAATCTAAACCTAAAATCTAAACCTAACCCAAATCTAAACCTAAAATCTAAACCTAACCCCAAATCTAAACCTAACCCCAAATCTAAACCTAAAATCTAAACCTAACCCCAAATCTAAACCTTAACCCAAATCTAAACCTAAAATCTAAACCTAAACCGAAATCTAACCCTAAAATCTAAACCTAACCCCAAATCTAAACCTAAAATCTAAACCTAACCCCAAATCTAAACCTAAAATCTAAACCTAACCCCAAATCTAACCTAAAATCTAAACCTAACCCCAAATCTAAACCTTACCCCAAATCTAAACCTAAAATCTAAACCTAACCCCAAATCTAAACCTAAAATCTAAACCTAACCCCAAATCTAAACCTAACCCCAAATCTAAACCTAAAATCTAAACCTAACACCAAATCTAAACCGAAAATCTAAACCTAACCCCAAATCTAAACCTAACCCCAAATCTAAACCTAAAATCTAAACCTAACCCCAAATCTAAACCTAAAATCTAAACCTAACCCCAAATCTAAACCTAACCCCAAATCTAAACCTAAAATCTAAACTTAACCCCAAATCTAAACCTAAAATCTAAACCTAACCCCAAATCTAAACCTAAAATCTAAACCTAACCCCAAATCTAAACCTAACCCCAAATCTAAACCTAAAATCTAAACCTAACCCCAAATCTAAACCTAACCCCAAATCTAAATCTAAAATCTAAACCTAACCCCAAATCTAAATCTAAAATCTAAACCTAACCCCAAATCTAAACCTAAAATCTAAACCTAACCCCAAATCTAAACCTAACCCCAAATCTAACCTAAAATCTAAACCTAACCCCAAATCTAAACCTAAAATCTAAACCTAACCCCAAATCTAAACCTAATCTAAACCTAAAATCTAAACCTAACCCCAAATCTAAACCTAACCCCATATCTAAACCTAAAATCTAAACCTAACCCCAAATCTAAACCTAAAATCTAAACCTACCCCAAATCTAAACCTAACCCCAAATCTAAACCTAAAATCTAAACCTAACCCCAAATCTAAACCTAACCCCAAATCTAAACCTAAAATCTAAACCTAACCCCAAATCTAAACCTAAAATCTAAACCTAACCCCAAATCTAAACCTAACCCCAAATCTAAACCTAAAATCTAAACCTAACCCCAAATCTAAACCTAACCCCAAATCTAAACCTAACCCCAAATCTAAACCTAAAATCTAAACCTAACCCCAAATCTAAACCTAAAATCTAAACCTAACCCCAAATCTAAACCTAACCCCAAATCTAAACCTAAAATCTAAACCTAACCCCAAATTTAAACCTAAAATGTAAACCTAACCCAAATCTAAACCTAACCCCAAATCTAAACCTAAAATCTAAACCTAACCACAAATCTAAACCTAACCCCAAATCTAAACCTAAAATCTAAACCTAACCCCAAATCTAAACCTAACCCCAAATCTAAACCTAAAATCTAAACCTAACCCCAAATCTAAACCGAAAATCTAAACCTAACCCCAAATCTAAACCTAACCCCAAATCTAAACCTAAAATCTAAACCTAACCCCAAATCTAACCTAAAATCTAAACCTAACCCCAAATCTAAACCTAACCCAAATCTAATCCTAACCCCAAATCTAAACCTAAAATCTAAACTTAACCCCAAATCTAAACCTAAAATCTAAACCTAACCCCAATCTAAACCTAACCCCAAATCTAAACCTAAAATCTAAACCTAACCCCAAATCTAAACCTAACCCCAAATCTAAACCTAAAATCTAAACCTAACCCCAAATCTAAACCTAACCCCATATCTAAACCCTAAAATCTAAACCTAACCCCAAATCTAAACCTAAAATCTAAACCTACCCCAAATCTAAACCTAACCCCAAATCTAAACCTAAAATCTAAACCTAACCCCAAATCTAAACCTAACCCCAAATCTAAACCTAAAATCTAAACCTAACCCCAAATCTAAACCTAAAATCTAAACCTAACCCCAAATCTAAACCTAACCCCAAATCTAAACCTAAAATCTAAACCTAACCCCAAATCTAAACCTAACCCCAAATCTAAACCTAAAATCTAAACCTAACCCCAAATCTAAACCTAAAATCTAAACCTAACCCCAAATCTAAACCTAACCCCAAATCTAAACCTAAAATCTAAACCTAACCCCAAATTTAAACCTAAAATGTAAACCTAACCCCAAATCTAAACCTAACCCCAAATCTAAACCTAAAATCTAAACCTAACCACAAATCTAAACCTAACCCCAAATCTAAACCTAAAATCTAAACCTAACCCCAAATGTAAACCTAACCCCAAATCTAAACCTAAAATCTAAACCTAACCCCAAATCTAAACCGAAAATCTAAACCTAACCCCAAATCTAAACCTAACCCCAAATCTAAACCTAAAATCTAAACCTAACCCCAAATCTAAACCTAAAATCTAAACCTAACCCCAAATCTAAACCTAACCCCAAATCTAATCCTAACCCCAAATCTAAACCTAAAATCTAAACTTAACCCCAAATCTAAACCTAAAATCTAAACCTAACCCCAAATCTAAACCTAACCCCAAATCTAAACCTAAAATCTAAACCTAACCCCAAATCTAAACCTAACCCCAAATCTAAAGCTAAAATCTAAACCTAACCCCAAATCTAAACCTAAAATCTAAACCTAACCCCAAATCTAAACCTAACCCCAAATCTAAACCTAAAATCTAAACCTAACCCCCAAATCTAAACCTAAAATCTAAACCTAACCCCAAATCTAAACCTAACCCCAAATCTAAACCTAAAATCTAAACTTAACCCCAAATCTAAACCTAAAATCTAAACCTAACCCCAAATCTAAACCTAAAATCTAAACCTAACCCCAATCTAAACCTAACCCCAAATCTAAACCTAAAATCTAAACCTAACCCCAAATCTAAACCTAACCCCAAATCTAAACCTAAAATCTAAACCTAACCCCAAATCTAAACCTAAAATCTAAACCTAACCCCAAATCTAAACCTAACCCCAAATCTAAACCTAAAATCTAAACCTAACCCCAAATCTAAACCTAAAATCTAAACCTAACCCCAAATCTAAACCTAACCCCAAATCTAAACCTAAAATCTAAACCTAACCCCAAATCTAAACCTAAAATATAAACTTAACCCCAAATCTAAACCTAACCCCAAATCTAAACCTAAAATCTAAACCTAACCCCAAATCTAAACCTAACCCCAAATCTAAACCTAAAATCTAAACCTAACCCCAAATCTAAACCTGAAATCTAAACCTAACCCCAAATCTAAACCTAAAATCTAAACCTAACCCCAAATCTAAACCTAAAATCTAAACGTAACCCGAAATCGAAACCTAACCTTAAATCTAAACCTAAAATCTAAACCTAACCCCAAATCTAAACCTAAAATATAAACCTAAAATCTAAACCTAAACACAAATCTAAACCTAAAATCTAAACCTAACCCCAAATCTAAACCTAACCCCAAATCTAAACCTAAAATCTAACCTAACCCCAAATCTAAACCTAACCCCAAATCTAAACCTAAAATCTAAACCTAACCCCAAATCTAAACCTAACCCCAAATCTAAACCTAAAATCTCAACCTAACCCCAAATCTAAACCTAAAATCTAAACCTAACCCCAAATCTAAACCTAAAATCTAAACCTAAAATCTAAACCTAACCCCAAATCTAAACCTAACCCCAAATCTAAACCTAAAATCTAAACCTAACCCCAAATCTAAACCTAAAATTTAAACCTAACCCCAAATCTAAACCTAACCCCAAATCTAAACCTAAAATCTAAACCTAACCCCAAATCTAAACCTAACCCCAAATCTAAACCTAAAATCTAAACCTAACCCCAAATCTAAACCTAACCCCTAATCTAAACCTAAAATCTAAACCTAACCCCAAATCTAAACCTAACCCCAAATCTAAACCTAAAATCTAAACCTAACCCCAAATTTAAACCTAAAATCTAAACCTAACCCCAAATCTAAACCTAAAATCTAAACCTAACCCCAAATCTAAACCTAACCCCAAATCTAAACCTAAAATCTAAACCTAACCCCAAATCTAAACCTAAACCCAAATCTAAACCTAAAATCTAAACCTAACCCCAAATCTAAACATAAAATCTAAACCTAACCCCAAATCTAAACCTAAAATCTAAACCTAAACCCAAGTCTAAACCTAACCCCAAATCTAAACCTAAAATCTAAACCTAACCCCAAATCCAAACCTAAAATCTAAACCTAACCCCAAATCTAAACCTAACCCCAAATCTAAACCTAAAATCTAAACCTAACCCCAAATCTAAACCTAACCCCAAATCTAAACCTAAAATCTAAATCTAACCCCAAATCTAAACCTAACCCCAAATCTAAACCTAAAATCTAAACCTAACCCCAAATCTAAACCTAAAATCTAAACCTAACCCCAAATCTAAACCTAACCCCAAATCTAAACCTAAAATCTAAACCTAACCCCAAATCCAAACCTAAAATCTAAACCTAACCCAAAATCTAAACCTAACCCCAAATCTAAACCTAAAATCTAAACCTAACCCCAAATCTAAACCTAAAATCTAAACCTAACCCCAAATCTAAACCTAACCCCAAATCTAAACCTAAAATCTAAACCTAACCCCAAATCTAAACCTTACCCCAAATCTAAACCTAAAATCTAAACCTAACCCCAAATCTAAACCTAAAATCTAAACCTAACCCCAAATCTAAACCTAACCCCAAATCTAAACCTAAAATCTAAACCTAACCCCAAATCTAAACCTAAAATCTAAACCTAACCCCAAATCTAAACCTAAAATCTAAACCTAACCCCAAATCTAAACCTAACCCCAAATCTAAACCTAAAATCTAAACCTAACCCCAAATCTAAACCTAAAATCTAAACCTAACCCCAAATCTAAACCTAACCCCAAATCTAAACCTAAAATCTAAACTTAACCCCAAATCTAAACCTAAAATCTAAACCTAAACCCAAATCTAAACCTAAAATCTAAACCTAACCCCAAATCTAAACTTAACCCCAAATCTAAACCTAAAATCTAAACCTAACCCCAAATCTAAACCTAACCCCAAATCTAAACCTAAAATCTAAACCTAACCCCAAATCTAAACCTAAAATCTAAACCTAACCCCAAATCTAAACCTAACCCCAAATCTAAACCTAAAATCTAAACCTAACCCCAAATCTAAACCTAAAATCTAAACCTAACCCCAAATCTAAACCTAACCCCAAATCTAAACCTAAAATCTAAACCTAACCCCAAATCTAAACCTAAAATCTAAACCTAACCCCAAGTCTAAACCTAACCCCAAATCTAAATCTAAAATCTAAACCTAACCCCAAATCTAAAGCTAACCCCAAATCTAAACCTAAAATCTAAACCTAACCCCAAATCTAAACCTAACCCCATATCTAAACCTAAAATCTAAAGCTAACCCCAAATCTAAACCTAAAATCTAAACCTAACCCCAAATCTAAACCTAACCCCAAATCTAAACCTAAAATCTAAACCTAACCCCAAATCTAAACCTAACCCCAAATCTAAACCTAAAATCTAAACCTAACCCCAAATCTAAACCTAAAATCTAAACCTAACCCCAAATCTAAACCTAACCCCAAATCTAAACCTAAAATCTAAACCTAACCCCAAATCTAAACCTAAAATCTAAACCTAACCCCAAATCTAAACCTAACCCCAAATCTAAACCTAAAATCTAAACCTAACCCCAAATCTAAACCTAACCCCAAATCTAAACCTAAAATCTAAACCTAACCCCAAATTTAAACCTAAAATGTAAACCTAACCCCAAATCTAAACCTAAAATCTAAACCTAACCCCAAATCTAAACCTAACCCCAAATCTAAACCTAAAATCTAAACCTAACCCCAAATCTAAACCTAAAATCTAAACCTAACCCCAAATATAAACCTAAAATCTAAACCTAACCCCAAGTCTAAACCTAACCCCAAATCTAAACCTAAAATCTAAACCTAACCCCAAATCCAAACCTAAAATCTAAACCTAACCCCAAATCTAAACCTAACCCCAAATCTAAACCTAAAATCTAAACCTAACCCCAAATCTAAACCTTACCCCAAATATAAACCTAAAATCTAAACCTAACCCCAAATCTAAACCTTACCCCAAATCTAAACCTAAAATCTAAACCTAACCCCAAATCTAAACCTAAAATCTAAACCTAACCCCAAATCTAAACCTAAAATCTAAACCTAAAATCTAAACCTAACCCCAAATCTAAACCTAAAATCTAAACCTAACCCCAAATCTAAACCTAACCCCAAATCTAAACCTAAAATCTAAACCTAACCCCAAATCTAAACCTAACCCCAAATCTAAACCTAAAATCTAAACCTAACCCCAAATCTAAACCGAAAATCTAAACCTAACCCCAAATCTAAACCTAACCCCAAATCTAAACCTAAAATCTAAACCTAACCCCAAATCTAAACCTAAAATCTAAACCTAACCCCAAATCTAAACCTAACCCCAAATCTAAACCTAAAATCTAAACTTAACCCCAAATCTAAACCTAAAATCTAAACCTAACCCCAAATCTAAACCTAACCCCAAATCTAAACCTAAAATCTAAACCTAACCCCAAATCTAAACCTAACCCCAAATCTAAACCTAAAATCTAAACCTAACCCCAAATCTAAACCTAAAATCTAAACCTAACCCCAAATCTAAACCTAACCCCAAATCTAAACCTAAAATCTAAACCTAACCCCAAATCTAAACCTAAAATCTAAACCTAACCCCAAATCTAAACCTAAAATCTAAACCTAACCCCAAATCTAAACCTAAACCCAAACCTAAACCTAAAATCTAAAGCTAACCCCAAATCTAAACCTAAAATCTAAACCTAACACCAAATCTAAACCTAACCCCAAATCTAAACCTAAAAGCTAAACCTAACCCCAAATCTAAACCTAAAATCTAAACCTAACCCCAAATCTAAACCTAAAATCTAAACCTAACCCCAAGTCTAAACCTAACCCCAAATCTAAACCTAAAATCTAAACCTAACCCCAAATCTAAACCTAAAATCTAAACCTAACCCCAAGTCTAAACCTAACCCCAAATCTAAACCTAAAATCTAAACCTAATCCCAAATCTAAACCTAAAATCTAAACCTAACCCCAAATCTAAACCTAACCCCAAATCTAAACCTAAAATCTAAACCTAACCCCAAATGTAAACCTTACCCCAAATATAAACCTAAAATCTAAAACTAACCCCAAATCTAAACCTAAAATCTAAACCTAACCCCAAATCTAAACCTAAAATCTAAACCTAAAATCTAAACCTAACCCCAAATCTAAACCTAAAATCTAAACCTAACCCCAAATCTAAACCTAACCCCAAATCTAAACCTAAAATCTAAACCTAACCCCAAATCTAAACCTAACCCCAAATCTAAACCTAAAATCTAAACCTAACCCCAAATCTAAACCTAAAATCTAAACCTAACCCCAAATCTAAACCTAACCCCAAATCTAAACCTAAAATCTAAACCTAACCCCAAATCTAAACCTAACCCCAAATCTAAACCTAAAATCTAAACCTAACCCCAAATCTAAACCGAAAATCTAAACCTAACCCCAAATCTAAACCTAACCCCAAATCTAAACCTAAAATCTAAACCTAACCCCAAATCTAAACCTAAAATCTAAACCTAACCCCAAATCTAAACCTAACCCCAAATCTAAACCTAAAATCTAAACTTAACCCCAAATCTAAACCTAAAATCTAAACCTAACCCCAAATCTAAACCTAACCCCAAATCTAAACCTAAAATCTAAACCTAACCCCAAATCTAAACCTAACCCCAAATCTAAACCTAAAATCTAAACCTAACCCCAAATCTAAACCTAAAATCTAAACCTAACCCCAAATCTAAACCTAACCCCAAATCTAAACCTAAAATCTAAACCTAACCCCAAATCTAAACCTAAAATCTAAACCTAACCCCAAATCTAAACCTAAACCCAAACCTAAACCTAAAATCTAAAGCTAACCCCAAATCTAAACCTAAAATCTAAACCTAACACCAAATCTAAACCTAACCCCAAATCTAAACCTAAAAGCTAAACCTAACCCCAAATCTAAACCTAAAATCTAAACCTAACCCCAAATCTAAACCTAAAATCTAAACCTAACCCCAAATCTAAACCTAACCCCAAATCTAAACCTAAAATCTAAACCTAAAATCTAAACCTAAAATCTAAACCTAACCCCAAATCTAAACCTAAAATCTAAACCTAACCCCAAATCTAAACCTAACCCCAAATCTAAACCTAAAATCTAAACCTAACCCCAAATCTAAACCTAACCCCAAATCTAAACCTAAAATCTAAACCTAACCCCAAATCTAAACCGAAAATCTAAACCTAACCCCAAATCTAAACCTAACCCCAAATCTAAACCTAAAATCTAAACCTAACCCCAAATCTAAACCTAAAATCTAAACCTAACCCCAAATCTAAACCTAACCCCAAATCTAAACCTAAAATCTAAACTTAACCCCAAATCTAAACCTAAAATCTAAACCTAACCCCAAATCTAAACCTAACCCAAAATCTAAACCTAAAATCTAAACCTAACCCCAAATCTAAACCTAACCCCAAATCTAAACCTAAAATCTAAACCTAACCCCAAATCTAAACCTAAAATCTAAACCTAACCCCAAATCTAAACCTAACCCCAAATCTAAACCTAAAATCTAAACCTAACCCCAAATCTAAACCTAAAATCTAAACCTAACCCCAAATCTAAACCTAAAATCTAAACCTAACCCCAAATCTAAACCTAACCCCAAACCTAAACCTAAAATCTAAAGCTAACCCCAAATCTAAACCTAAAATCTAAACCTAACCCCAAATCTAAACCTAACCCCAAATCTAAACCTAAAATCTAAACCTAACCCCAAGTCTAAACCTAACCCCAAATCGAAACCTAAAATCTAAACCTAACCCCAAATCTAAACCTAAAATCTAAACCTAACCCCAAGTCTAAACCTAACCCCAAATCTAAACCTAAAATCTAAACCTAATCCCAAATCTAAACCTAAAATCTAAACCTAACCCCAAATCTAAACCTAACCCCAAATCTAAACCTAAAATCTAAACCTAACCCCAAATGTAAACCTTACCCCAAATATAAACCTAAAATCTAAACCTAACCCCAAATCTAAACCTAAAATCTAAACCTAAAATCTAAACCTAACCCCAAATCTAAACCTAAAATCTAAACCTAACCCCAAATCTAAACCTAACCCCAAATCTAAACCTAAAATCTAAACCTAACCCCAAATCTAAACCTAACCCCAAATCTAAACCTAAAATCTAAACCTAACCCCAAATCTAAACCTAAAATCTAAACCTAACCCCAAATCTAAACCTAACCCCAAATCTAAACCTAAAATCTAAACCTAACCCCAAATCTAAACCTAACCCCAAATCTAAACCTAAAATCTAAACCTAACCCCAAATTTAAACCTAAAATCTAAACCTAACCCCAAATCTAAACCTAAAATCTAAACCTAACCCCAAATCTAAACCTAACCCCAAATCTAAACCTAAAATCTAAACCTAACCCCAAATCTATCCTAACCCCAAATCTAAACCTAAAATCTAAACCTAACCCCAAATCTAAACCTAAAATCTAAACCTAACCCCAAGTCTAAACCTAACCCCAAATCTAAACCTAAAATCTAAACCTAACCCCAAATCTAAACCGAAAATCTAAACCTAACCCCAAATCTAAACCTAACCCCAAATCTAAACCTAAAATCTAAACCTAACCCTAAATCTAAACCTTACCCCAAATATAAACCTAAAATCTAAACCTAACCCCAAATCTAAACCTAAAATCTAAACCTAACCCCAAATCTAAACCTAAAATCTAAACGTAACCCCAAATCTAAACCTAACCCCAAATCTAAACCTAAAATCTAAACCTAACCCCAAATCTAAACCTAACCCCAAATCTAAACCTAAAATCTAAACCTAACCCCAAATCGAAACCTAACCCCAAATCTAAACCTAAAATCTAAACCTAACCCCAAATCTAAACCTAACCCCAAATCTAAACCTAAAATCTAAACCTAACCCCAAATTTAAACCTAAAATCTAAACCTAACCCCAAATCTAAACCTAACCCCAAATCTAAACCTAAAATCTAAACCTAACCCCAAATCTAAACCTAAAATCTAAACCTAACCCCAAATCTAAACCTAACCCCAAATCTAAACCTAAAATCTAAACCTAACCCCAAGTCTAAACCTAACCCCAAATCTAAACCTAAAATCTGAACCTAACCCCAAATCCAAACCTAAAATCTAAACCTAACCCCAAATCTAAACCTAACCCCAAATCTAAACCTAAAATCTAAACCTAACCCCAAATCTAAACCTAACCCCAAATCTAAACCTAAAATCTAAACCTAACCCCAAATCTAAACCTAAAATCTAAACCTAAAATCTAAACCTAACCCCAAATCTAAACCTAACCCCAAATTTAAACCTAAAATCTAAACCTAACCCCAAATCTAAACCTAAAATCTGAACCTAACCCCAAATCCAAACCTAAAATCTAAACCTAACCCCAAATCTAAACCTAACCCCAAATCTAAACCTAAAATCTAAACCTAACCCCAAATGTAAACCTTACCCCAAATCTTAACCTAAAATCTAAACCTAACCCCAAATCTAAACCTAAAATCTAAACCTAACCCCAAATCTAAACCTAAAATCTAAACCTAAAATCTAAACCTAACCCCAAATCTAAACCTAAAATCTAAACCTAACCCCAAATCTAAACCTAACCCCAAATCTAAACCTAAAATCTAAACCTAACCCCAAATCTAAACCTAACCCCAAATCTAAACCTAAAATCTAAACCTAACCCCAAATCTAAACCTAACCCCAAATCTAAACCTAAAATCTACACCTAACCCCAAATCTAAACCTAAAATCTAAACCTAACCCCAAATCTAAACCTAAAATCTAAACCTAATCCCAAATCTAAACCTAACCCCAAATCTAAACCTAAAATCTAAACCTAACCCCAAATCTAAACCTAAAATCTAAACCTAACCCCAAATCTAAACCTAACCCCAAATCTAAACCTAAAATCTAAACCTAACCCTAAATCTAAACCTTACCCCAAATATAAACCTAAAATCTAAACCTAACCCCAAATCTAAACCTAAAATCTAAACCTAACCCCAAATCTAAACCTAAAATCTAAACGTAACCCCAAATCTAAACCTAACCCCAAATCTAAACCTAAAATCTAAACCTAACCCCAAATCTAAACCTAACCCCAAATCTAAACCTAAAATCTAAACCTAACCCCAAATCTAAACCTAACCCCAAATCTAAACCTAAAATCTAAACCTAACCCCAAATTTAAACCTAAAGTCTAAACCTAACCCCAAATCTAAACCTAACCCCAAATCTAAACCTAAAATCTAAACCTAACCCCAAATCTAAACCTAACCCCAAATCTAAACCTAAAATCTAAACCTAACCCCAAATCTAAACCTAAAATCTAAACCTAACCCCAAGTCTAAACCTAACCCCAAATCTAAACCTAAAATCTGAACCTAACACCAAATCCAAACCTAAAATCTAAACCTAACCCCAAATCTAAACCTAACCCCAAATCTAAACCTACAATCTAAACCTAACCCCAAATCTAAACCTAAAATCTAAACCTAACCCCAAATCTAAACCTAACCCCAAATCTAAACCTAAAATCTAAACCTAACCCCAAATCTAAACTTTACCCCAAATATAAACCTAAAATCTAAACCTAACCCCAAATCTAAACCTAAAATCTAAACCTAACCCCAAATCTAAACCTAACGCCAAATCTAAACCTTAAATCTAAACCTAACCCCAAATCTAAACCTAAAATCTAAACCTAACCCCAAATCTAAACCTAACCCCAAATCTAAACCTAAAATCTAAACCTAACCCCAAATCTAAACCTAAAATCTAAACCTAACCCCAAATCTAAACCTAAAATCTAAACCTAACCCCAAATCTAAACCTAACCCCAAATCTAAACCTAAAATCTAAACCTAACCCCAAATGTAAACCTAAAATCTAAAACTAACCCCAAATCTAAACCTAACCCCAAATCTAAACCTAAAATCTAAACCTAACCCCAAATCTAAACCTAACCCCAAATCTAAACCTAAAATCTAAACCTAACCCCAAATCTAAACCTAAAATCTAAACCTAACCCCAAGTCTAAACCTAACCCCAAATCTAAACCTAAAATCTAAACCTAACCCCAAATCTAAACCTAAAATCTAAACCTAACCCCAAATCTAAACCTAACCCCAAATCTAAACCTAAAATCTAAACCTAACCCCAAATCTAAACCTTACCCCAAATATAAACCTAAAATCTAAACCTAACCCCAAATCTAAACCTAAAATCTAAACCTAACCCCAAATCTAAACCTAACCCCAAATCTAAACCTAAAATCTAAACCTAACCCCAAATCTAAACCTAAAATCTAAACCTAACCCCAAATCTAAACCTAAAATCTAAACCTAACCCCAAATCTAAACCTAACCCCAAATCTAAACCTAAAATCTAAACCTAACCCCAAATCTAAACCTAACCCCAAATATAAACCTAAAATCTAAACCTAACCCCAAATCTAAACCTAAAATCTAAACCTAACCCCAAGTCTAAACCTAACCCCAAATCTAAACCTAAAATCTGAACCTAACCCCAAATCTAAACCTAAAATCTAAACCA